>NC_046157.1:97478924-97728924 GCF_011064425.1 Rattus rattus | reverse complement strand
AAGTGTTGCTGTAGAGTGACTGAAACCATTAGATAAAGCAAACTTATTCAACCTAAAGAAAATAAGGAATAGCTACCAGTGAAATGGCTTAAGTACCACAGGGGCTCTGAAGAGTGCTCCAAAATCTCAGAAGAAAGGGGTTTACAAAGGTGGAACATATTCCATTGTGACAGATCCAGCTAAAATATACAGCAAAACAACTTGGTTGTGTTCACAGAGCTGAAGAACCATCTTCATAGCAAATCAGAAGCTTTCATTATCCCCCTATAAAGCTCTCATACTCATTGACACCCCCTCCGCCATTGTCTTCTTATCTCCAGACAACCGCTAGTCTACGTAAAGATTTTCCTTAGGAAAATGTACAGTCCATGCCAGGCTGTGATGGAGTGGTCGCTCCATCATACATTCTCACCAACAGTATGTTTTAATCCATATTTTACCTTCCAAATAGTGGAGAAAGGAATGCGGCTGCTCTGAGGTGTGACACTGTATCCCTGAGAGAGGACTCAGGTACAATTTTGGACAGGACAAATAGAAACACCCTCTGAGTAGTCCATTGATTTTGCTTCCCGCAGTGAGGATTTGATTGCAAATTCAGAGTCCAACAATCCACAGAAATTTATCAGGAATGAGGGAAGAAAGGAAGTGAGTGTACTATGGCAAGACAATTCATGGGTCAAGAAGATAGGCTCCCTGTCCCCCTCCCCACCCCAATCTCTAAATGCTCCTTGGTTCTGTCACATAGGAGTGAGGTCTCTCAGGATCATCTTAGTCACTATGATTGCTGCGAAGAGACACTATGACCAAGACAGCTCATAACAGGAAGCATTTAATTGAGCCTTCGTTACAATGTCAGAAGCTTATTTCATGATCATGCTAGCAGGGAACATGGCAGCAGGCAGGCAGGCAGGGCACTGGGGCAGTAGCCGGGAGATTACATCCTGATTTGCAGGGAGGAGGCAGAAAGAGGGGACAAAAATAGGCCATGAGATTTTTGAAACTTCAAAGTCCTTCTAAAACAGTATACCCATTAGGAACCAAAAATTCAAATATATGAGCCTATGGAGGCCATTCTTACTCAAACCACCACAGTTGAATTTTGAATTTTTATATTGTCTTCTCATTTTAACTTGTTGGTAATAAGTACAGGTCTTTGCAAATATTTGGTAGAGGGAGTTAAATATATATGAACATACATATATAAAGACACACACACAACACACATACCACACATACATGCATACATGCACACACGTGTGCAAGTGTGCATGTGAACGTGCGCACACATAGGATTAGATCTTTCATGGAGTCATTACTTTTAACTCTGTCTTAGTGTGTATTACACAGCAACGAAAATCTTGTAAATACTTCATAGAGTTTTTTTAAAGATAACTTAATTATACTTCTGTTTGATCAGAACTGAATTTCTAATTCTATTGGGATAGCAGTCCCTGGAGAAGCTAGATTTCATAAAAATACATAAAATATTCAATTATTTAGTGTACCCTATGAAGAAATATTGAGATAATTTAGTAATTTGGGAACAAAAGTGTATTGAAGAGATGGAGCTTGTAGTTGAACTCAGCCGACATGTGTCAGAGCTAAGGATAGACAAGGGAGAAGAGTGCAGACTTGGCTATCTCTTTGGAAAGCTACTGCGTCTCTTGGTATGTACCAATATGGACTACCTAAATGACTAACCTCTTATTAGGTGTCAAAGGAAACCTTCTGTCTTAGGGTTTCTCTTGCTGTGATAAAACACCATGACCAGAAGGCACTTGGGGATAAAAAGGATTTATTTCAGCTTCCAGCATTAGTCTGTCACTGAGGGAATTCAGGGCAGGGATATGAGCAGGGTAGGAACCTGGAGGAAGCAACTGCAACAGAGGCCATGGAAGAGTAATGCTTACTGATTTGCTTCCCGTAGCTTGCTCAGCATGCTTTCTTAAAGCAGCTAGGACCACCTTCCAGGGGAGGAACCACCCCCTGTAAACTGGGTTCACTCACATCAACCACTCATCAAGAAAATACACTACTGACTTGCCTACAGGCCGATCTTGTGGCAACATTTTCTCAATCCAGAGTCCCTCCTTCCAAAATGACTCTAATTTGTTAACATAAAACTAACTAGGGCACGTTTTCACCGTGGAATCTTCAAGAAGGATTTAAAGCCGGTTGGCTCGTTATTGAGACGAGCCATTTATAGTGTAGCCAAGTTGTCTCCAGTTTGGGAAGTGGTGGGTCAGTGGTGGGTGGGGTGATCCTCTGGTGAGCTCTGGAACAACTGAGTCCACCATACACGAAAAGAATCAAACAAGAAAGTAGAAAGTGCCAATAAAGTTCCCTTTTCCCCCCACAGCAACCTCAGCATGTATAATATAACTATTTTTCAAACTCTCCTTAAATTCTGTAGGGCAACAGAGTGTGTACAGCTGGTTATGGCTATGTTCTCCACCTTGTGACCAGCCAAACAATGCAAGCTCCACTATTCTCATTCAACTGGAATACTGCTCATTCTTGTACAAGGTAACACCGGGAAGACGGACCTACGTTTTGCATGCAAGGCTTGTGGTTTAGCGATTGCAGCTTTTGTGCAGAAAGGGTGCATGATTCTTGGAATTTGTCCGAGATCTGGCAGTGCTACACTATATTGTTTATAGCCATGATATTGGAATGTTCTTGCCATGAAATCGCTTTATATACCTAACATATACAACTTGATGAGCTTGGAGATAAGTGTATATCCGTGAAGCCAACTCTACAGTTTGCACCAACATTCATCACCTCAGAAATTTTGCCGTTAGTCTGCTCATGAATAAGCTAATTATTGTAAAATGTGAATTAGGGTATCCAATGAGATCTTGTTGGTTATAGGTATTGTTCTGTAGAGTGTACTTCTAGGACCTATTCATCTTACACATTCAAAATGATATTGCTTTGTACTTACTTGGTCCAGTTGCCCTCCCGACAGTCCTTATACCTTATACTCTCTTTTCCTGAAATTTAGATCCATTAGATTTCTGATATAAGTAGTTTCGTTTCTGGTTCTGGTTAATATCACTCAGTACAATATCTTATGAATTTATCAACATTCCCACAAGAAGCATGGATCTATCATTTCAAAGCTAAATTATATTTCATCATAAGTATATATGACATTTTCCCCACTCATTCATCTATTAATGGACACAAAAGATTCTTTTTTTAACTACCTATTATGAGTAGCTATGTTAAACATGTTGGTTATACTTTTTTTTATGGGGTATAGAGGGAAAAGGAGTCACTTCAGAAGTCAGAGGGACCAAGTATACCTTCGGTAGCTAAAGAAAATTCAGTGAAAATATAAATTGAATTTCAAAGGGGTTGGTAGCAGCTTGCAATGCTGAATCCTAGGGAGGCTTGTGGGCCAGGATGTGAGTGGAAAAATCAGTCTTTGTGTCTTGTGCTGAACGATAAGAGACTTGTCTCAAGTTTCTCCAAACACAGAGGGTAAGAGCATCAGATGCTAAGAGAAAATACTTAAGGAAATGGTAGCGTAGAGAATTTAAGAAGGCAAATAGTGTTGTTTCCAAGGTCAGCCAGGCCCTGACTCAGATCCTAACATGCATCTATTAGGTGTGATCTTTTAAAGGAGTGTGGTTCTATTTTGTAACATGGGAACAAATCTGTATCGAAGATTTGCTCTCAAGGTTAGAGATGCTTGAGGTGACATACCTAGGAACAGCAGGAACCAAGTAACCAGTAGCTGGAGAACTTGTGATCATAGAAAGGTACAGTATGTATAGAAATGTATAGAAATGTATACAGACCCAGGGGAAAATGATCAGAGTGCAAGGTAATGAACTGCTGCTGAAGAAGTGCTGGCTTAGCCAGGGAGTAGTATACATGTGTTAAATCTAGCACCCAGTAGTCCTTGTCACTCTTAGAATGTGACAGAAGAAAGGACTCAGACAAGATCAAGCTATCAGAAGAGTAAGGATAGACGTACGAAAGCTGAGGCAGTGAGACATGCTGGGTTTACTCTACTGAAGGAAATGAATTTAGAAGGGTTGATGGAGTATCAGGGAACATGACTACATGTTTAGGGTTAAATGCAGGAACAGGCCACAGGTTATAGATGGAAAAGTCAGAGAGATGAGACCACAGAGGAGGGGCCCAGGTACTACTTGTCCATTATCCCAAATTTTCATTAGTTTATATCTGACAAGGTATAAACATATAGTCTATAGGAGATATCCAAACAACGAGACAGTACCATTCTGAATAACCCAACTTTAAACTGGAAAATAGACCTAAACTGGAGAGGATGTTATGAATTCTTACTATAATTGTAATATTTGAGAATATAATTATAAATATTTGAGGAGATAGATACTTATATCCTAATTTTAACACCACACAATATGGTTATAAATTGAAATGTCACACATACATCTGTAAAGATATTCCATACCTATGTGTCAATTTTTAAAATTGCATAAACTCCCCTTTAATTCCAGTGGGGAAAATGTTGATTAATTTACTTTCACTCTTGGCTTTGGTTTCTAGATATGGTCTCCTTGTATATCCTGAATTTCAACCGCCTTGGAATAATGACACTGGCTTCACTCTGTTTCAAAACTTCATGGTTTGGGGAAGTGCTGGTGGTGCCCAGGTATGCTTTTATTTAGCATGCATATAGTACATATAGTAAACATGTCTTTGTTTTCCAGAGGTAGATTAATCCATCACTCTAGCCAAAGCTTGATGAAGAAGAGACCACTGTAATGTTATCGCAATTAGTGCCAATGGCGTGTGTGTGTGTGTGTGTGTGTGTCTGGTGTTGAATGAATGAATCCTGCATCAGAAGTCATTTTCTCCATGGGTTCCTCCAACAGTCCTAATAGAGAACAGGGTTTTAGGGACATATACAGTCAGGAGGTGTCAACTATAGAGGCTCATCCATACTTCCCTTTCCATTCCCACTTATGATCAATAAATGAAGAATCAGAAAAGTAAAGATGTTGTCAGATACCACATACTTGGATTAGGAACACAATCAATTTTAGTGTACAGACACAAATATGTATTCGGTAGCATAATAGCCTGAATAATGAGTCCTTTAGTCCTAAGAAAAATATGGCTTCCTAATGAAACACAATTTCAGTTCTAGCTGTCATTTACTTTAATCCATGCATTTGATTTTCTATTTTGTTCTCAAAAGCAAAAAGTAGATTCATGTTTGCTTCTTTAGTTTTTATCATCACAATGACTTTTTAAAAAAGGAATTTTGTTGGCTTGCTCTTGGTTAGGAACAATTAAAACTACCCAGGATCACCAGTACTACAAAGAGAAACTTGCATGCATTCAATCTCTGCTATTTAGAAATCTGCAGCCTAGAATGATACACAGATGAGGGAATATGTTTGCAGAGCATTTACAGACTAGAACAAAATAAAAAAAAATCACAGCTAAACATTCAAGTTCCCAGTAAAAGGAAGACAATTTTGAATGAAGAAAGCCTAAAATTCATGATTGGGATAGCTAGCCAAACCAATCGTGTTTAATATTTTGTTTAATTTAGTTTTTTAAAACTTTTTTGCACTGGGGAATACTTTCTTAAGTCTTATAGATAAAAATTATTGTTTTGGACCAAATTTCTTTGATAAATAATAGTTTAAAAACATTATTTCCATCAAGTTTCATAAATACAGTATTTTTCTATAATAAAACTGAATATTGTGCTCATACCTCAAAGAGGTGTACTTTGCTAGTACATAACTTAAAACCAGAGATTTGCTAGCTAGGGATTGGTGTTACTGTTTTTGAATATGTTTGCAAATCAGTTGGTTGTGAGTCCCTGTTAATAGGTCGTAATTGTCAAGTCAGTTCAGGTCTTAGCTGTTTCACACTAACAGATCTGTCTTTAAAGAGGTGTTATTACAAACTGTCCACATGTAGGCACATTAGGAAACTCATGCATTAGTACCTCATTAGAACACTTTCAAGCATGAATGGAAGTATGATATCATTTGATGGACAAGGGATGACCATTAGATTAGCTCTTGGTCCTCTTTTTAAAGACAGTGAACCTCAAGCCTAGTGAAGTTAATGATCAGCTTGTTCAAGATCACCTTGTGAATATAAGGGGAAGGTGGGTAGTGAGAACAATCCAGAAGAATGGCATGCTTTTCAACCCAACTACTGTTACTCCGTCATCCCTCTGTAGAGGTACTAGCCCAAGTTTTCATAAACACATGTGCACATGTTGCATGTACGCACAAGGAATCTGTAGACATGTTGAATTATGGATTTTATATTTGTAAGCTTCAGACTAGCTTTGCTGATGCTGTTATTAAAATGTGAAATATTTACATTTTTAATGTTATGCTCCTGTGAATGAACTGTGCACTTTTGGGGACTGTAAGATTGTTTTAAATACATGGACAGTTCACATTGACCTTTTAATGTACTGCCTGTTAGAGGAGAAATGTAATTTCCAAAGGGATTTGTTACCTCCTTTGTCTGTAGTAATATCGATAGACAAAGCCTGTTTAAATATGCCAATGTGCTTATTTACTAATTTATACTTAATCGATAATTGAAGAGGTCTTAAGTCTATGAGGAAAACCAATCCTTAGACCTTTGTCATAACATAGGATACTATTTTATAGATTTTTAGAAGTAACAATCTGCACCTGAGAAACTTCCAAGTTTATGCATGCAGAGACTTTGGGATTGACATTTTGGAAAGTGACACGAACACTTTGGTTACTGACAGCTTCTTACTAGGTCACTTCACCCACGAGGTAGGTACCTTCCTGAGGTATTTTGGGGCTGTCCATCAAGGCTTCATCATGTATACTGGGCTCCTGATGACCTAGTACATAATTATAATAGAAATTTGTAGTAAACAATAATAAAAGGAAAGCATACCATTTTTTTTTCCGGCTCCTGTCGGCCTGCACTTCTTTGCTTCATCCATCTTGTCTAATTGGGTAGCTGTATATGTATGGACCACATGTGGGGCAGGCTCTGAATGGGTGTTCCTTCTGTGTCTGTTTTAATATTTGCCTCTCTATTCCCTGCCAAGGGTATTCTTATTCCCCTTTAAAGAAGGGTGGAAGCATTCACATTTTGATCATCGTCTTGAGTTTCATTTGTTCTAGGCATCTAGGGTAATTCAAGCATTTGGGCTAATAGCCACTTATCAATGAGTGCATACCATGTGTGTTTTTCTGTGATTGGGTTACCTCACTCAGGATGATATTTTCCAGTTCCAACCATTTGCCTATGAATTTCATAAAGTCATTGTTTTTGATAGCTGAGTAATATTCCATTGTGTAGATGTACCACATTTTCTGTATCCATTTCTCTGTTGAAGGGCATCTGGGTTCTTTCCAGCTTCTGGCTATTATAAATAAGGCTGCTATGAACATAATGGAGCACGTGTCTTTTCTATATGTTGGGGCATCTTGTGGGTATATGCCCAAGAGAGGTATAGCTGGATCCTCAGGTAGTTCAATGTCCAATTTTCTGAGGAAACTCCAGACTGATTTCCAGAATGGTTTTACCAGTCAAAGAATACCATTTGTTATAGTGATGATACTAATCATATTATTCAAGTACTCTGAGTTGCAGGTATTGAATTCAGGTAAATTGTAAGTTGGTACTAATCTGACGAATTCTTATTTGATTTAGATGTGGGTTTTCAATATATGCAAATTCATTATTATACCAAGAATTTAAGTTGACTGCCATGGCTCACACCTAGAATCCCAGCAATGCGGAGTTGAGACCGGAGATTTGACACCATGTTGGGGTACAAAATGAAATTATCTCAAAACCAAAAGCGAACAAATTACATTCCATCTTAATGATTTAGTTTCCTTTTCTAGTTTAAATTTCTCAAAGATTGTGAATAGTACAAACCATACTGTCTCTCTTCTATGATCGTCTAAGCTTTGTTATCAGATTTATTCATCATTGCCCCATCTAGCATGTCACCCCAAAGAGGGTATCTCAAGCTATATAGATTTGTATAGTTTGTTATTTTGTGATGATATTTTGTTTGATGTGTTTTCTGATTGCCTGTCTGGAACTCAAGAAAATATGGTGGCTTTGTATTGCCTGGTAGGTAGTGCTTCTGAGTCGCAGCTAGGTATGATCCTCGGGGAAGGCTGGGTTCCCAGATAGAATATGTTTCTAGGTATGGGGAACTTACAGAAAGGAATGAGGATGGGCTAGAAGGTTAGGGATGGGGTTGAAAGGGCCCACAGGAGGGAGGAAAGTTGTGTCTTCCTTGAGGATCTGTGAACTCCCCAGGAAGGGGAAGAAGAAAGGAAAGATGGGCTCCTGTAGATGGTCTGATACAGGTCTGAGGATGTGACTAGGAATTGGAAATAGAAGCGAGGAAGAAGAGTAATTGCCTACTTCATTCCCTGGCTAGCTGACCCCGTGGGTTTCCAGGGAGAGAGTGCCTCTAGGGTTGGTGTCTGAGACAAAAAAAAAGTGTGTGATAAGATTTCAGATGTGCCTGCATAGCCCTTCAATCAATATGGGTAATATTCAATATATTATAAATCTCAGACTACAGATGATTTCACCTGCCTAGCACACTCCAAGGACCCTTGTGAGTTCTTTTGCATTGCCATGACCAAAATATATGACACACAATGTAGGGAGGAAAGATATATTTTGGCTTACAGTTTCATGGACTCCTGTCCATCATGGTGGGGGAAATAAACAGTGGCCAGAAATTATGATAGATTTTTCTCCTATCATAGCACATGAACAGGTATGTGATAGAATCCAGGGGTTGGGTACACGTTCGGAGTTCTTCCTCTAAAGACCCACTTCTGCCTATAGATGTATAGTCTCCTACATCTCCTCAAGGTTCCATAGCCTGTGAAAATGCTGCCGCTCACCACAGAACAAGTATCAGAATACTAGACCATGAAGAATATTTCATATTCAAGACGTGACACATCCAATATAATTAAAACATACTTCCGGGGTTAGCAGGACCATTTTCCCTTAAGGAAGTTTCCAAGCATCCCTGGCTTCTTAGGCTTCAGACTTTCAGTAACTTCACATGTTCTTATGTCTGAACCACACAAATATTAGCAATAACATTCTTATTACTCACCTTTCTTGTGGCTGTGGCTGTGGCTAATGTCTGAATGGATCTGTTTTGGCTAACATGTGGGAAGGTATGTGAGACAGTTGCTCTCATGCATATAAAGTCAGGAAGCAGGGCCATGGATAAATGTCTCTGTTCAGCTTGCTTTTTCATTTTTCCCCAAGCCCAGGACTCTATCCCCTATTCAGGGTGGAGCTTTCCATTACAGGTAACCTAATTTAGCTATTCCCTACCAACCATCCTCAGAGCCATGTCTTCTAGGTGATTGTAGATCCTGTCAGCCTGATGATGCACTGTGGACCATCTGGAGGAATCCCTGAGGTGCTATCTGGCAGGACTGAAGTGGATACTATTGCTTTGGTTCTCTTTTCCCCAAGGACCTAACATTTGATTATGTCCTCTCCTAGATGTCCTTTGGTTTGGAGAGGCTGAGGTTTGTTGAGAAAGAGGTTGGAGCAAAGTTCCAGGAGTGAGAGCGTAGTGTGTGGGGAGTGCGGGGAATTAATCTTATTTTTCCCTACATGGGAGGCAACACCGTGAATTTCAGTCTTCAACAGAAAGAGAGGCCCTGCAGTTCTCCTAAAACATAGTTCCTTATTCTTTAGCAAAGTTTAAGCTAGTGTTAATAAATTAAAAGAGAAATTGCTTGTCACTCCGGGTCAGCTTTGTTTTATGCCTGTTTCATATTGTCGTCTGTGCTGTAATTCATGCTTTTGATACCATTTCTGATGCACAAAGTCGGCTGCTTGTAAATATCTTATAAAGAGTTCAATTGCAAATAAACTATTGTGGCCGTTAAGGCTTGCCGAATTCTTGGGATCCATGGGGAGAATATTCATTTCAGTTTGTTCTTGAATGTGTTTAGAAGAGGTTCATGTGATAATTGACTCTTGTACTTACATTGGAGATTATCCACAGACATATCACAATTTAAAAATTTTAAACAGTATTTAAATTATTTTCTTACTGAGCTACACTTTCTTTTATATAGTACTCAATTTTTTAATTCTCCTTTGAAACATCTTTTTTTTTCCTGCAGTTTTTCCTTTCCCATGAGAGTTCTGTAGATTTAGAATATGATTTGTCTCTCCAGCCCTTCAGTGTTTCTAGAGGGGATGCTGCTAGGTCAATAGACCCTAAGTCCAGTGATGACCTTTAAAATATATACTAACACATGATGCCCACTAAGCTGAGTAACTGTCTTGGCAAATTAATGTTTTACTCTCTTAATTGATGTTAACTAGACATCGTAATTAGTGGAAGAGTGACATAAGTTAAGATGTAAATTATGACCAAAGGATACTTACCATGAGACAATAAAAAATAATCACACCCCTGAGGTTATTTCCGAGAATTACAGTCTAGCTGACAGCCTTGGAGACTCTTTAACAAATGCAGCCCAAGAGCTTACTGATAAAACCACCTCCTGAGCAGGTTTGCTCTAGAGAACTCTAGATAAGGATCATTTGCCTAAATAATAAAACCTTTCAATTTTATATCTAACTACTACCTTGATGATGATATTGTTTTGACTGAATTAACAAGCAAAATCAAATGGAGAGGTCCACTGACTTTAGAAATGGTGGCCCCACATTCATGCTGAGTGTGAGAGATAGGGCAGGCTTGTAATGCTCCACGCTTGCGATCACGCTCTATTGATTACATGTGGGACGAGGCTTCAGTGGGAAACATGTATTAGTAGGTGTGCCATTTTCTTCGAAGTATTTTCTATGGAGATCTTGTCCTATGGGAGTGTTTTATAAACACTCTTTGGCTAATGTCACTTACCCTGTGATGTTATGGTAAAACCTTTGGATCTGTAATCTGAAATATGTCTAAAGATGTACTAAGTACTATGAACATTACAGTTGGTCAAATTGGGCCCTATTAGCAATTTCTGTTAAGTAGATAAATCTTAGCTGCTCTTTTCCAAATAAACAAATGAGTAATTAAAGTGTGGAATGACAGATGTGTTAATTTTCTTCATTATAATAATTATTTTACTGTCTACCTGGGCACTGTGATCCTGTAACTTTTTAAATATACACAATATAATAAATGTGCAAAAACAGGATTGAAGGTTCTGAGAAATCCTTTGACACAATAAGAAAAATGACTATTTATCTTCAATTAATAAAATCTTAAACTCTGTTTTCGAGCCATAGGTTTCTTCTTAAACACCACCACCACCACCACCACCATCATCATCATCATCATCATCATCATCATCATCATTAAATGGAAAGAGAATGATGGGCTATGGAATATGATTTTAGCTTCTGTCTTTCATTCTTGGTTTTATGGAATTACTTTTCTTTTTTGAGAATTGGCCTTCTCAGTTACATTTAATTGATGGTATACAATTATTGTAAGGTGGTATCCTCAGACAGATACTAGCTTGTGTCATTTTGTTAGTAGAGTAGAATTAAGTGTATTTGTGTTTATGTTTGTATTCTTATCCACTAGATTTCCTATTTGTTCACATGCATAGAATACTTTTAATACTCAGGGAGAAAGGTCTGGGTACCAGCATACCACATCTTTGTTCGGTTGGGCAGTTTCTCATGCTTGCTGCCCTGCCTCCCATTTAATCGTCACCACCTTTCATGTTTAGAAACATCCCGGTTTGGATTTAAATTATGGTCTCCCTAGACTGCTGAGTATCTGCAGGATGACTGTGTCTTGATTGCTATTGGGAATAATTTGGACTTCGTTTAAAGCAGCCAGCTGGTTTTACAGGTGTGAAAATGGCGTCATGGTTATATCAGACTTGTGCTGAAACGATACGTGCTCGTGTGTCTAGGTGTAGCACAATGTGTGCAAATATAGTCCAGATGATTCAGCAGAAAAGAGGTAGATAATAAGAATAATATGGCAAAGTAAATTGTCGACTCTGGATCTTTGCTAAGCAGAGGATTCTCTATGCTTTCAGCTTGAAAATGGTTATAATAAAAATGTGAGTTAAACTACCTAGCGTCTGCCGGTGGGCCTGCTTCATTCTTCCCCCATTGTCCCAAGGGGTTATTTCTCATTTTCGTTGGGGATTTGTCTACCCCAGTTTAGACCTTTCATCTTTCTCGGTCTTTAAATTCTGTTTCAGGGCCCCTCTTTTTTCAATATGCTTGCTCCCGCTGGGAGAAATCCCATTTTCTCTCGTGCTTTCAATTACCGTCCATGCTGATATCGCCCATGTATTTGCATTTTCTACCGCCTAATTCTCTGCTTTCAGTTTTAATCATTATTTTTGTTTTCCTCCCCGCCCCCACCAACCTTTCTCACTTGATTCGTATTGTCCTGTGCTGCATCTTTTCAAAGATATTTTTCTCATTTCTCATGTACTCATTATGTTTTGACAGTCTAGCTATTGGGATTAAATTTTTAACATGCCTGCTGGTTGTGATGATGTTGTAATTATATTAACGGTGTTAAGCCATACCTCAGCAATTCCAGACTTCAAGTTTGAAACATCTTTCTTTTTATTCCTTTCCTAACGCTCAAAGTCTTCATGCATGCACGTCATGTTTTGATCTACTCCACTCCTTCATATTGGAATGTAAATTGCAATCCCCCCTTTATCTACCACACTATTCCCTCCTAACTTCACGTAATCTTTTTTTTTAATTCATTGAGTCCACTTAGTGATACCTATATGTACCAAGACATAGGACCATCTACTGGCACATGGCCAGCTTCTCAGGGACCACACCCTTGAAGAACACCATCTCCCCACCTCCCAGCAGCCTCCCAGGGCCAGAAGGTTTCAACTTGGGATTTCAACTCTGTTTGCCTTCTGTCTTTATTTATCCTCTGCTATTTTCATTTTCTATTGGCTCTACCTTTGAAAGTAAATGTTATATGGAAATATTTACAGAGAAAAGCATACAGTGTGTCTTGTAAGCACATTTTTAATTAAAATGGAATTGCATCACTTTGCCCCTTTCCTTTTATTTTTTCAACCCCTCCCATACCCTGTTCAAATCTGAAATTGATAGTCCTTCTTACTCTGGACAAAGGACAATAGGCAAGTACTTTCTGCTAGAAGAGGGAAAATTAGCTTCTCCTAGGGAGAATCCCCCTTATTTTTATACAATGCAATATAATACAGTTGTCATCCCTGAAACCAAAATACAGACAAAACAAAACAAAAAAGGACCTAACAGGATATATTTATATATTTGTACACAATACACACATATATGTGTATATAGTATGCATGTGTGACAGTAATGATCACAATATTTTTTAATATAAAGCAAATCAAGTGTATATCACCAGATAAGAAACAATACCCGTTTCTCTTACACTGACTTCTATCTATTCCCAGATTTAAACCCAGATCTCCTCAGCTAAAGGGTAGCCATGATTCAGACTCCTGGTGATATGAATTGATTTTTTTCTTCTCCTCATTATTTGATATAACCCAGTCACAGAGCACATAACTCTATTGTTCCAGAGCTTCTTTGGTGCAGTAATATGTCCATGATCTTCGTCTGTGTCTTCTTGTGCTGTAGTAATTTATTCTAGTCATTGTGTGTTATTCCATTTTATGACTGTACCAAATATTTTCTCATGATCCAATTCTGTTTATTGAGTTTGCAACAAGAATTGTCGGTATTGGACAGTTTCTAAGTATTTTCTCCCTTACTTTTCTCATTAAAAAAAAATCTGTATAGTCTCTTGGAACTTTAAAACTTATACTCATAGCTCCTGTAATTCAACTCACTCATTCTGTAGGGGGTGGGGGGAAATCCAGGTTTGAAGCACATTTCCCTGGAACCATTAAGCAGAGATGGGAGGGCTCTGCAGGAGTTGTTCTTCCTGATTCAGAGCTCCAGGAATTACCAGCGTGTCTGTCTGCTTCCCTGTGCTCTGCAGCAGTCTTGAATCTGGTAACAGATTATTTACTTCAACTGCCCATTAAAACGTTTTCCCCAGCAGACCTTTTCCTTTATAAATCAATTGTTTAAGTTAAGGTACAAAGCACAGTTTCATCACAGCGTCTCTGTGGAGGTTTCAATCCACTTCCTGTTTACTCATCCATCTCCCCTTTTGTCTTCCTCATCCTCAATCCTCTTTAGTTACCAAGACCCACTTTTCTTTCTGCTTTCATCTCACGTGTGTCCCCATCATCCTGTCTTTTCATTCTCTCACTTCTTTAAGGTTCCTTCTTCCCAGAATCTGAATGCAACTCTACAGCTTGCTCGATTACCGGCTTGCTGTTTCTGTATTGCGCATGCTCAGGATCGTTTGCTACTTCCCCTAGGGGCAGGCAATGTGATATATCCAGGAACCAGTGGACAGCCACTTTGCTTGCTTCTGCTCCTTCAGTGGTTCTACCACGCCTTTCTGTATTTGTGGTGTTTTCAACGCTTCCTTTATTAGGAGTAGAATCTTATGAATGATGAATATTTTCATTTTCTTTGTTTTTTTTTTTTTTTTATTTTGTCTACATACACGGAGGGCTTCTTTCTCTTGGTTGTCTTTGTTGCTGTTTCCTTTTTGTGGATTTTTGGCAAAACTTTAATGGTTTTCCATTGTGTCATCAGTTTCATTGACGGAACAATTCAGAGCCAACAGCTTAGTTGAATGGGCTTTGCTGAAGAGGTTTTTGTGGGAAAATCTTAGAAAGAGCTATGTTTCATTTTAGACAGTTTAAAAAGATTCTTTTCCTGTATTATCTTTAGAGAAGCCAACCTTTTTGATGTGCTCTTCTGCATTTCAACACATGTGTAAATTTGCGTCACCACAACTACCATAATCAATAAACAGAAGAGTTGTCTCAACCACTGCTCCCCCAGGCTTCATCTTGCTAACCACATCCTTTGTTCACTGCTAACTCTGGACCATCACTAACCTACTCTCTGTCAGGATGCCTCCTTGCTCAGTAATTACATAAGTGGGATCATATGGTATGCATCCTTTTGGGATTAGGTTCTTTCATTGCCAAATGCATTTAGGGATTCATGCAACTTGTTACATTTATTAGTGTTTTATTCCTTATTATTAATGAGTGATGTGCCACTGTGCAGATATAACACAGTTCTTTTGTTCATTCCTTTGTTGAAAACCATTTGGGTTGTTATCTAGATCTGGTGATAATAAACGGTTTGGCATAACCATTAACATAATATTTTGTATGAACGTCACTTCTCATTTCTATAATTACCCAGCAATTAAATGGCTGACGACATGACGAGAAGCTGCCAAAGTGGTTCCCATCATAGCTCTTCCATTGCATATTCCATGTTCAGCATGTGAACTTTAGTAGAAGGACCTCATCCTCTAGGTCCTCGATACTGTCACTTTTTTAAATCTAAAATTCTAAAATATCTATATCTATCTTTATCTCTGTCTCTGTCTCTATCTGTCTATCTATCTGTCTGCCTGCCTATCTATCTATCTATCTATCTATCTATCTATCTATCTATCTATCTATCTATCTATCTATCTACATGTGTATTTGCATTTCCCTACTTTATATGATACTAAACATATTTAAATGTGACATCTTGTCATGGACACATTTCACTTAGAGATATATCTTAACTTTTCCCCTTGATTATAAGTTGTTTTTATTTTTAGTTCTGAGATTTACAGTTCCTTCCTGATTTTAAATATAAGTTCTTTTTCATAAATATGAATAGAAAGGTTCTCCTGTCTTAATAATTTCAGTATGTAGTTTGCAATTTTCTTGCTTTAATTATTTTTACTTGTACTTTACTGACTACATTTCAAAGTAGACTTACTTTGTTATTTTTGCTTTTCTGTTTTCAAAAATTCAAAGGGAAGTCTATGTATGTCAGCTGGGATCAAAACTCCCAAAAGATGGGGACTGACGATTTCTAACACAACTTTCGTTAATTTTGATCTCAACTGTGTGGCCATCAGAACCTGTTCTGGCTGTTCCCAAGGACAGGGTAAGTTTGAACAGATGGGACTGATAGTAAACAAGACCAGAGCTCAGGTGAGTATGACTAATAGTGACAGAGGCTGTATGTGTCAATATTTCCTTCAGTTGGAAGATTCTATCAATAGAAACTTTTCAAGTTTCGCCAAGGAATTTAGGAGGATGGGGCATGTCTTCTGGAGTTCAATAACCATTAAATTTTATTAGTATCTTTCTATGGATCATCTGGACTCTCAGCTTCATAAAGTGGAGGCATCTCTCTTGAGTAATGTCTAGTTTTAAACTTGTACACAGAAGAAAGGCTGCTACCTAATGGGAACTCCATCCATACGATGACTAAATGAATTATACAGCTAATGGACACATGGACATAAACTGACTTGTGCACACCTCTGTTAAAAGATTCAGGGCCAGAGTATTTACTGCTTTCAACTACTTAGGTTGTGGTGTGTCTGGAAAGAAAACAAGGGCAGTTCTTGATGACTCGTTAACTGCAATACAAGGTAGTGAGAAATAACCCCTTGGAGAACTCATGGGCCAAGGTGAAAAGAGGCACAGAACTATTTAGCTGATCTGATCGTTGTAAACAGCCAAACCAAGTAATCCAAGTAAATATGCTCTTGTGGTTTGAATCACCAATTTAGATAATTGTTTGTTTTTTTAATTAAATGAATAATCAGCAAGTCCCCACTTTACTATTTTACCCCTATGTAGGCAGAACCAAAGATTGGGGGATTTGAGTTTAAGATTCTGAAACAGTCATGCGAATATTAAAACACCCTATAGCAAATACTTTAGTTCACAGTTTTCCAGTTCTATGATGATTTCATATCATTATCAGATACTGGGGAAAAAACACTCTTCATTGGATAATGTTGGGTAAATAAACTTTTCATTTGTTTAAAAATTGTATATTATAGTTTCTACATAAGGAACTAGAGGTTACAAATAAGAAGAAAAACTACACAGTTCTTTCAAAAACAAATATCTGAGAATATAATTTTAGAAGAGTGATGAGGGCAGTCTTGGTGACGTGACCACAGTCAGTGAAGGACCAGGGATAGCTTTGAAGGGACCAGGGATGGGTGTGCTTTGGAGGGACAAGGGACAGCTTTGGAGAGGCTATGGATGGGAGTATTTTAGAGCAGTAACTCTCCTACAGAGCTTCAAAGGGTAAAGGAGAATTACAACAGAAAAGGACAACTTCTAGGTATTACAAATAGCATCAGCAAAATCTTAGAGATTTCATATGTCAGGTTTTGCTTGAGAAATGAAACATATGTCTAGCATAAGGAATTTATAGAGGCAAGGATACCGTGGTATTGGCAAGTTTTATACATTTTAAAATATACCTTACACATTTTTCACACATGGCTTGCTTCACTGCAATAACCCACTGCTAAGCAGAGTGAAAAATGCTACATCTCTGTGGGTCTCATTCTTATTTTTTTGTCTTTGTTTTCTGAATTTTACAATGTACTTAACAATGGGGTGGCAATGTATGTATCAGATGCTTGGTACTTTCTCCTTCAGTGATAGGGAGTGTGTGGATCCAAACATTTTCCTAGATACAACTATCTAGGCTGGCAGTGGTGGTGACATTCGAGAATGCACCAGGAAGTGTGGCCTGGAGCTAACTGATATTTATAAAGTGTGCTCTGAATACTACTTACTCAAATGCTTAGTAGAATGTTGGTTTCGAAAGTGAATGATTGAAGTATAAGCCTTACAGTCTGAGGTTTTAATGAGGAGGTCGGGCTTTCAGCAGAGGAATGGAAGCTGAAAGATTAAGAGGCTCAATTGTAACACCTTCTTGTTTAGGGAACTAATACTTGCTGTTTCTGTTTGGTAGAAGAGTGTCCCTCCCACAGGGTATGCTTGGTATCTTGGGCGAGTGTTCTGTTATTTAGAAAACATTGTATTCATTGTAGAAAAATTAACAGCGTTCCTTGGTCATACTCTCCAGCTGTCCATAGCACCAGAAAGATGACAATTGTGACAACCCATAATGACTCAAAACAATGTCAAATGTCTCTGGTAGAATAAAGTAACCAAAATAGCTCCTGGTACAAAATCACTGCCCTACAGAATAAACTGAACTGGGTCTGATACTCTTGGCCCTCAATTTCTCTACCACACATCTCCTGACGTAGGAGAATACTCATGTTCCTTTTCTTTGAGTGGATTGCTGAATGAACTATAAACTTAGATAATGTTCCAGAGAAAGCACTGTACAGCATCTTGTGATTTATAGTTGCCTTTTGGAATAACAGACTCATGTCATGTGTAACTGTCTATCTTCTAATTTGTAGGTGGATTTCCTGTCAAGACCAGGCAATTGAAGTTTGTCAACTCTTCAAATTTAGTAGCATTTCCTTTTCCTCATGCAGCAGTTTTGCAAGACTTAGACGGGTCCCTGTCTGGGAAAAATGGATCTCATGTTCTTGCTTCTATGGAAACCCTCTCAGACACATGTTTGACCAATGCAAGCTTCAGCCAGATTGTCTCTGGCAGCGTCTGTGGGGAAGCTGTTCTCTTCCATCGTATGTCTATTGGTTTGTAAGTAGAATCAACTATAATTCTTAGCTTATTCATGGACATGTGCAAGCCATTCAGTCAGACCCAAGCTTATAGAAGGAAATTGTTTTCCGATAAGTTGCAGTATCTATTTCTTTAAACGGGAAGTGGGACTAAGGTGGACCACTGGGAAGGCAGAAACTTATGGTGGTTTTAGGTGGCTCAATGGACAGCTGTCCATATCTTCGGCTCAGATGTCATAGCCCGTGACCCCTTATTGACATTTTGAATGAACAGCTTCTTCTTTAAGAGACCCATGACCAACAAACTATTTAAAATTTATTCAAATGCAAAGTATTATTTAAAAAAAATCCAATAATGCCATCCTCATTTATATACATGTGATTTCCCCGAGCTCTTTTGAAGCGCTCGGTGTGCTTCGGGGGGAGCAATTGCTGATGGCTTCTCTTACGTGCCAGGTTGCCTGACTCTAGCTCATTTTCCTTGTTAATTTCATGAACTATTGGATTCGTAAAATACCTTTCCTATTAATATTGGAGAAAGCACTCCTTGGCTGTGCAACTCAAGCTACCATTAAGTCAGCAGCTGGGCTGTTTATAATGCATAATAGGATTGCTTTTGCCCTCTTTAATTTCTAGGTAATGATTGCTGAGTGTCTGGAGTTCTCTCCTTTACCTATTTCAAATGCATTGTATATATTTAGCCACACTTATTTTCTCCCTTTAAGTGTCCTGACTCCATGAATATTAAGCCAAGTAATTCCGTCAGACCACATTGGCAACTTGTCTGAGCCACTAAACTCTAGAGGGGGGAAGACTCATAGAGGCCAGGTTCACATTAAATGCTGCATACTAAGTGCACGGAGAGCTGCATCTTCTCAACTTAAAAATTGAGTTATCTTTGAATCGTCCAAATACCTTCTCTCCCTGCTTTCCAAAGTCCTCCTTATTTTCTCTACTGTTAAAGGGCCCGAAACCCACTGGGTAATGTAAGAGTGACAGAGGGAGAGATTTTCATTTCTAATTTTGCTTGTGCAGAAAGGTAACTTTTGTCTCCATTCTCAGGAAGGTAGCCCGACTTTAATTATCACCGCTGCGTTTTTGACAAAAACCTGCTTTAAGGCAGGTTTGCGGAATCTATGAAAGTTAGTGCTTTCTTTCTAATATGATTTCTCCCCCTACATGATGACAATAAGAGATTTGCACAGTTAAGGGGAACAGCATGTGCCTTTATGATATTCATCTACAGGCATTGTCAAACTCCTTTTAAATGGTTTGCTTTAAGGCTTGCTTAGGTGGTCTCTTGTGTGTGTGCCGGTGCATGTATTTGCACGTGTCAGGCGTGCATAGGTGTGGGGGGCCGGGGGGGCACACTGTGGCAGTGAAAACTCTGTTAAACTTCAGCCTTGTCCCATTGTCTGTTCTTGGAGATCTCCTAGGCTGTGCAGTTCTTTGCTGCAGAAACAGGCCATGATCTTCCTAGTCTGGTTCTTCTGAAGTAGATAATAGTCCTAATGTTATTTTCTAAGTAGACCCCCAAAGACTCCTAGTAGTGTGATATAGTTACCCCGCTATATCTTATATTTTTGGTTGTGAGCCTAGCCTTTAACGGCTGAGCCATCTCTCCAGCCCTACCCCGCTATATCTTAATGCACCTCCACATTTTTAAATATAAAACCCCAATGTCCTAGAAACCTCTTTAGTATCACAAAACCAAAGATATCTTGCCCTTCTCTTTCAAAATTTCAAGTCAACCCTTGGGTCTATGCTCAAATGTTCAGTTGTCAGAAAAGTCACGTGAGTCCACAGGAAGCCTCCTGTGTGCTCCTGGAGGTAGGTTAGCCTTTTCGTCCTAACTAGAAGAGGGCTGTTCTGAGCTCAACTATGAGCTGTGAGGCCCAGCAGTTCAGGGTAGTGTATGGTCTAGCTCACAGCAATAGCAGCAGGGAACTTGAAATGCAGACTTTCAGCATGGACCTCAGACATCGAGTCCTGAATGAGAGAGCCCAGGTGATACAAAGGAACCTTTGGGCAGCCCTGCTCTCAGGTCCTTCTAATTATATACTCAGTGTTTCTATCCCTCCCTCTTTGTGCTCAGTGGCTTGATCTTTGTCCCAGAGCATTATAACCTCATTAGGAACATGTCAGGGCTAATGAGCAATTTGAATTCAGCTTAGATACAAACTTTGTTGTGTTGCATGGAGAAAGGATTAATTTGTTGTTCTATTTACCCCGGGGCAAGCGCTGCTGTCTCTACTTTCAACTGTTACCCCCTTCTCTCAGCAAGCGGTCCCCAGAGGGCAGGGAGTGAGGCTCTGTATATCCTCACAAACAAAGCCCCCCTCTCTCCTTCTCCCATTGCTAAAATCCAATACTTGACTGTGTGATTTCTTTTCTGTTAGGCCCCCGTCTCTAACTCCCTTTTGCTCTACATAAGTTCTTTGTTTGACATTAGTGACCTTAGGATCCCGTCTCTCTGCTGCTGTCTTATTTGTGCCTGACTGGAGCCCGCATCTGTGGCAGACTGTTTCCTAGACTTTGTAACTCCACAGTAGCAGTTTGCTTGACAGAAGCAAGAGAAGTTATTTGTCACAATACCCAATATCTAGGTAAAGAACGAATCGCTGCACCCTGCAAGGCAGAGTTAAGTTTATTGTTTGTTAAATGACCACATGCTTCATCCTCTTGGCCGTATTGTGGAAGGTGTTTAAGCCCGAGCTCCTGCTTCTAACCGTGTTCTTACAGAAACCCCGGGATGATGATCTTAAGTCGGGACCTTCTCTTAAACTCTTATGCCAGCAACATTTCTTTCCCATGGTCCTATAGTAGTAAAAGGGCTTGCAGAGTTGTGGGAGTTTTCTTTTTAAAAATCTCAATCACATTTTAATTTTTTTACTGTGTGTGGAGGGGCACAATATGCAAGCCAGGGTACCCATATGGAGGTCAGAGGAGAATGTCTTACCGTGTAAGTTCCTAGAATTGGATTTAGACTTTCTTAGGGGGCATGATGGGAGGCACTTTTGCCTATGCGGCATCTTGGCTCTTAAACCCTACTTTTCTTCCTGTGTCTAGATTTATAGAACTAATTTTCTCTGTTTCTATAAACAATTACAACGAATACATATAATGCTATCAACAGTATGTGTTTGTGTGTGAATGTATGCATCTAGATCTTTTTAAAATTTTTTTATTAATTCTTTGAGAATTTCATGAAATGTATTTTGTCATCTTTATCCCCCTCTCCTTACATTCCCATCTTCCCTCTCCCAATATTTCCATCCCCATCTCCATCGAATTCATTTTGTTTGGGCTTTCTACTCCTGGGGATGGGGTCTGTCTTATTATTGTCATATTAGGTGTCATTCTTTGAATAAACCTGCTTTTTTCTGGTCCAATATTAATTAACTGCTAATAGCTTCTCAGCTAGAAGTGGAATTAATGCCCACCACCCCTATTTCATGATGCCATTTCATCTGGCTTGAACTTACACAAATCCTATGCATTCTGTCCCTGTGAGTTCATATGCATCTGCCTTGTTGTGTCTGGGAAACACTGTTTCCTTGGGGCCATTCACCTCCCCATTTTCTTTGTTGTTTAAGTGCTGGGGTCTCTGGACGATCTGTGAACCTTTCTTTTCCTTCAAACACACATATGTATCTCAAGCTACCCACATTGCTTTCATATTCAGGGATGATTCCCAAGTTTCTCTTGTAGTTAAATTGTTCTACTGTACTGTAGTTCAATCTGTGTCAGTTGATTCATAACTTGCTAGGCAAACATGGCTTCTGAACACGTAGAATGGGGCTAGTATAAATTGAGATGTGCTGTAAGGGTCGATTATATGCCATATTTCTACAGATGTTTTGAAAACTAATATGACATGGCTTAACAATCAGCTATTCCTGGTGAAGTTGAAGTGCTGTGGGATATATTGAGTTACTCCATGGTTAAAATTAATTCCAGTGATCCTCTCCATTTTTTAAAATGTGGCTCTTGCAAAATTTTAAATGAGAGAGAGATCTGTGGCTGGTGTTTGTGGGTTGCTTATATTTTTACTAAGCAACTTTCAGTATTTCCAGTTGTGTCTTTCACATCCATTTCAAACTCAGCGTGACTGTGGATTAATGGCTTTGCTCTATAGACCTGTTCCTCCCTGGGTGTTTAGAACCTCACCAAGACAAATGCTGGTCTTAACCAAACACACACATTTTCTTTTATGAAAACATTTTTTAAAAAATTATTAAAAATTTTTTTTAAAGTCCAGTCATTATCCCCCTTCTGGTCTGCCCTCCGACAGTTCCTCAGTTCCTGATCCCCTGTCTCTAAAAGGATGTCACCTCCCACCCTACCATACCTCCCCACTCCATGGGGCCTCAGTCTCTCAAGGGTTAGGTGCATCTTCTCTCACTGAGGCCAGACCAGGCAGTCCTCTGCTGTATATGTTGGAGGTCTCATATCAGCTGCTGTATGCTGCCTGCTTGGTGACTCGGTGTCTGAGAGATCTCGGGAGTACAGGTTAGTGGAGTCTGCTGGTTTTCTTATAGGGTGTCCCTCCTCCTCTGCTTCTTTCATGTTGACTTGATTTTTGTGCTGAACCAGACAAGTGGATCTAGTTTCATTTTTCCACCTGTGAATAACCAGAATGAGCAGCACCATTTGGTGAGGAAGTGTGGACAGAAGTCACATGTTCATCACAATTCATAGAGATGAGGCCTTTGTCAGAGTTCAGTAGTTTTTCATAATAAAAACCTTGAAAAATTAATAAATAGAAGGGGCATATTTCAACATAATTCACATTATTCTAAATGGTATTTCTAAAATTAGAAGTGAAATGATGTGTTTTTTCTCAATATCATGGTGTGAATCTTAGCCAGAGAAATTGGACAAAAGAAAGAAAGAAAGAAAAGAAAGAAAGAAAAGTTAGATAAACAGGAATAAAATTTAAAAGGATTCCTATTCACAAATGGCATGAATTTCTCCTGAAAGGTCCCTGTAGACTCTGGCAGAAAACACATAGACCTGATAAAATTTTTTCAGTACTGGAGACAAGAAAAAAAAACTTTTAAAGAAAGAAATCAAGAAATAAAACAATGTCATCCCTACGACTCTACTTAACCAAAAAAGTAAAAGTTCTTGACAGTGAAAACTGTAAGACACTGAAGAAAGACATGAAGACTCTAGAAGAGGAAAATAACTTCCATGCTTATGTAGTGACCAAATTAACATCGTCTAAGTGATGATCTTACCAAAAGTGATCTACAGATTCAACATAATCTCCATTTAAATTTATTCTCTCTTTGTTTATTCTTCTCTCATATATTCCATTTCTACCACTGTTTCCCCTCTCTTCACTCCTCCCTGTCCCTCCACACCTCCCATCTGCCCCAGATACGCTCTTCCTCCACATCCCTTTAGAAAATAGCAGCCTTCCAGAGATATCAAACCACATGGCATAACAAGATACACTAAGACTACACAAAAACCGTCATATCAAGGCTGGATCCACTCCTCCTCCATTTCCCTTCAGAAAAGGGCAGACCTCCCAGGGACATTGATGGAATACAACATAACAAGTTACAGTAAGACTAGACAAATACCCTCAAATCAAGGCTGTGTGAGGAAACCCAGTAGGTGGAAAAGGATCCCAAAGTGCAGACAGGAAGAGTCAGAGATGGTCCCCACTCCCACTGTTAGAAGCCTCACAAGAGCATTAAGCTATACAGCCACACTGAATATACAGAGAACCGACCCATACAGAGTTTGTGCTTTTCTCTTCAGTCTCTGTCAGGTCCTATGTGCCCTGCTTAGTTAATTCTGTTTGATGTGTTCTTGTGGTGTCCTTGACCCCTCTGGCTCCTACAATACTTCCATTCAATCTTCTGTGGAGTTTCCCTGGTTCCACCTAGTATTTGGCTATGGCTCTCAGCATCTGCTCCCATCAATGACTGGAACTGAGATGACACTTTTCTGATAGTGATTGGGCTAGGCACTGATCTATGAGTATATCAGAATAGCATAGAGAATCATTTAGTTGACTTTTTTTTATTGCCAGTTGTGTTGGGTTCTGTCCTGGGTCTCTGGGGTGTCCTACCTGTATTTCTTGGTCATCCAGGCAGTGTTGATCATGGACTTCCTCTCCTGGCATGGGTCTCAGGTTGGACCAGCCACTGATTGGCTAATCTCATGAGTTCTGGGCCATCACTACTCCAGGGAACTTTACCTGTGGGACAGATTGTAGGTAGAAGATCTTGTCGTTGGGTTGATATTCCAGTTCTACTGCCAGGAGCCTTGCCTGGCTATAGAAGATGGCCAGTTCAGGCTCTGTGTCCCCCATTACTAGGAGATTTCATTAGTGTCATTCTCGGATTCCAGGGAGTTTCCACTGAACGTGTTTCTACATTGCCCCCAAATGCCTCTTCCCAATTCTAGTACTCTCTCCCTTCAGCCCTCCCACCCCAATGTCTGATCCCACCCATTTAATATTCAATTACATTCCTATGGAACTAGGAAAAGATACTAAAATTCATATAGAAAGGTACATAACAAACACAGGAGGCAGAGAGACAAACAGAGAGACATACATAGAGACACACACAGAGACAAAGACAAATACACACACATATATATGCCCCCCCACAGAGAGAGAGAGGAGAGAGAGAGACAGAGAGACAGAGAGACAGAAAGACAGAGATAGGTAGAGAGAGAGAGACAGAGACAGAGAGACAGAAAGACAGAGATAGAGACAGAGAGACAGAGAGACGGAGAGACAGAGAGAAAGACAAAGAGAGATGGAGAGACAGAGAGAGTGAGAGAGAGAAGAAACTCACTTAGAAAGCCAAAGCAATTGTAAAGGGAAAATGGGAAAATCATCAGTACATGATCTCAAATTACACAGGCAACACAAACTATCTTGTATTAGCTTTGAACACATTTAGGATAATGGAACACACACCCAATTTTCAAAACATATATTGGTATAAACACTTATTCTTCTCCTCTCCTCTCCTCTCCTCTCCTCCTCTCCTCTCCTCCCCTCTCCCTCTCCTCTCCTCTCCTCCCCTCTCTCCTCTCCCCTCTCCTCTCCTCTCCTCTTCTCCCTCCTTCACTCCTCTCTTCATTTTATTCCACTCACCTCCTCACCCAGCACACCCCCCCATCAATTTTGTCTTGTGCTTGTTGAGTTTCATTCTGTAGCCTCCTCTGTCCCGGAACTCGTTTGCATACCCCAGGTTGCCTTCAAGCTGTTGCCCTACCTTCTAAATACTTGGATTTCCAATCTGACCTGTTTGCAGAGGTTAGTTTCTAAAAGTAATTCATCCTGAGTCTTTCCCTTGGCTACCTTACCCTCCAGTCCAGCTTTAGTTATTTTTTACCGGTGTGATCGCACACGTATCTTAGCTTGCCACTTTCCGATGCTCTAACCTGTGTAGAGCTAGCCTTTCGCTTCTCATGAAGCTTAAAATGTGCTTCATGAGGCAAACTCACTCCAGCCCTTTATGGTCTTCTCCCTACATAAAGTCCTTGCATCATCCTATTCCCCAAGCCCTCTATCCCATAGTTACTTCTTTGCCTGTTTCTGCTCATAAGGTTCAGCTTCCATGAGCTCAGCATGGAGGTGATTTTCTTTGATGAGCCTCCCTGAGCATCTTGTGCACTTTGTTATCCCTGCTGCGTGCTGGCTCTTTAGACTTGCTCTGATCAATACTCATAACTTCTGCACAGTTTTATAAGCTGCTTAACTTTGCAGATGTTAAGGAGAGTAACAGGGTGGTTTTGTTTGTTGTTTTGTCTTATGGTGCTAATATAACATCGAGCACACATTGACGGGAATTGGTTTTATATAAATTAAAAAAAAAACTTGTCACCTCCAAATGTTCTTCTCACACTATTATTTTCCATGCTTTATGTCCATGATGTCTAAGTGACATTTACTTTCTCTTGAGAAGATCTAGAGATTTAAAAAGTTATCCTCTATCCTTATTTCCAAAATTTCTAAAATCATATATAGCACTTAGTATCCTTTCAGAATTTCTTGTAGTATTCTGCTATCCTGGGGCTATGAGTTAATTAGAGCATATATTTTAACATCTATTTTTTTTTAGTGCACCTCCACTCCAATCTGTTGCTAACATTTGCCAATGTTTTCTTTCTCTGATCATCTACAGACTTTATTGTGGTCGGGAAGAATGGGATGAGGGAGGATGAGAATTTAACCCTCACAGTTATCATCTAGGAATCACGTCTGTTTTTAGTGTTTGGTCTAACATAGCATCTAGACTTTTCAATGGTCTTAAGCTTATTTAGATATTAAACAAATCAGACCTTGAGTCTGCTTTCTAGTTAGTGAATGGATGGGGGTGGGGTTGAAAAATATAGGCTGGCCAACCAACCTGCCTGGGTTTTGTAGGTTGCACGTAAGGTATGGTCAGGATAGATGCTTGTATTCAACATTAGTCTTCAGACACTGCAGTATGCAGAGGGGGTTGGGAATCATGGGTAAAGCTTCTCAGCTTCCTATGTGCATTCTTTTCAACAAGTCTCTTCACCTCTTCTCACTTCGTTTCTCACACAAATACAATGAACATAAGGCTATTTATCTCACAAGGTCATTGACACTCACACAACAAGTACTCAGTAATCCCCACCTTAAACAGGTCTGCACAGTGACTGTTATTTTGAAAACAGCATGAACGCATTCTGCAGTTGAAGAGAGTGCTGTAGGTTTCTAAGTTCACGGAAAAAAAACATGGCTGGCAAGACAGTCACATGCACTCAGATGTAACAATCTAATTTTCAAAGAAAGGGGAATCATTTCCAATAATCCTAAGATTATGCTAGTCCAGTAGATTTCCCCTGGAGGGCACAGAATCTGGAGCCATTTGTAACCTCATCTTTAGTTCAGCGTGTCCTTGTGTCCTCTGATTCTCCCCTTCCCCTTCTGGCAAAGGAAAGGTTAATGTTCTTGTTGATCACCTTGATTCTTAGATCTTGCTTAATACCCTCTCCTGTCGTGCTTGCGTTCAGTTTTTACCTATGTAACTGCTCTTAATGTGTTAGCGTTCAAAGTATGAGGCACCCCCTGCCTCTGCGAATGCAAAAGTAAAGAAGAGTTCAAATGGAAAATTTGGCCTAGCTTTTCGTCTAATAATCACCTACCTCTTCTTCCCAGGGAGGAATAGGCATAGCATCACTAATAGTATCATTCGGTCCTTTAACGAAACACCCTGTGAGACAGGACTATTTCAAGATAAATTATCCTCTTTTGGCTACAGAGGTCACAGAAGCAAAACAGAAAAATCATCTAAAAATCACAGTGAACTTCAAGCTGCAGAACACCAATGGCAACACTATGTGATCATTGAGTTTAATGAATAATAAAAGAATACACCAATATATGTTTGTGCATCAGTAAATGTTCAACGAACATTCCAGAATAAAAAGCCTTGATTGATAGCATTTGCATAATTCCCCAATGAACAGAGTGTCATTTGATTTATTTGAAGCTATAAAAAGATGCTGAACTTAGAGATGTAAGCATGACCAATAGGTTCTTATGAGCTACTGTCAGTGAGTTGTATCCAGGACCAGGTATCTAGACATAAGAGAGAAGACAGATCTTAGGCTGTCTTCCTATCTAGTAAACGCACGATTATTTTCAATAACCTTGCTAAGTAGTTGCATTGTTCTAAGAATGCACTCTTTCTAAAGGAGGTTTTCTAGATTCATGAGGTCTGCAGAAGGGATAACATGGTGTAAAAAGTACACCTAATAGTACAAAAGATAAAAGAGCATCATTCTTCCCAGACTAAAACACAGGACGCAACAAGTATAGTATTTTCACGCAACAGTTAAGTCTGTCGCGCAGCAGTAGATGGTCCCTTTGGGGGAACTGTGAAGTTGTTACTCAGGTTTCTCTACAATGCGTTTATACCTTAGCTAAGTCTACACATGGATGGGAACCGGCATTTGAAAATCATGGAGGATAGGTAGCGAGCTGTGCTCTCCAGAAATACAAGGGTGATTCTATCAAACGTTCTGACTCTCTCCAGCCACTTACATGATAATATAAGAACGGTTGAAAGTTTATAAAAGACCGGAAGTTGTCTTCTTTCCTTTCTTCAGGATTCTCGCCATCTTATTCAGAAGGCAGAATACGTAACTGTTTCTGAGGCACTTTGTTTTTTTTCTTCCTCCCTCACATGCACACTCACATTGGAAAAATGAGTAACTGCATGAAATAGCATTATATGGGGGTGGCGACAGGTCCACAGATAGGCTAACAATGAGGAACGTTCTGAGTTCAGGACAACATCAAAGGATGCTCACGGAAAAGCATGCCGCTAAGGTTTGTCGGCTCTACTTAAAAATTTGATTTTGTCCTGTTTTGTTCAGTGAAAGGGAAGATGTGCAGATGTACAAGTATAAATATCCAGGAGTTGCTTGGAGCAACATTTGTGGCTGGTTATTATATATCTGGCTTAGGAAATGGGTAATTATAGAGGTTTTATTTCTCGGTTGTTCAGATTTGATAATGTTTAGAGTTTAAATGCAGTGTTTTTGTTAATATGTAGAGATATGGACCCTCAGGAAATTCAAGTTAATGATAAACAGGAGCCAGGGAATTAGGGCTTATTCTCACTGGTTGTTTGATGGTCTAACAAATCTTTTGTGGGCACTATACATCCAACTCTTCTATATTCGGTCACTATGAAGCAACTAGGGTGGTAAATTGTTATACTTATTTGGAAGTTTTAGCAATAAATACATTGTTATTCTAATGAATCATATCATTTAATTAACAGGAATCATTCCTGTGGCTATAAAGTGGTCTCAGTGATTAAGACCACTGGATGTTCTTCCCGAGAAACTGGATTCAGTCCTCTGCACATATATAGTAGCTCGCCACTATGTGTTACTTGAGTCTTAGGGGACCCAATGCCTTTTTATCTTGCCTCCAAGGGCAGGGCACTAGTGTTGTATACATTTATACACACAGGAAAACATCTATACAAATAAATACCACACCTTAGATATATAGATAGGAAGATATGTAGATAGGAAGATATATAGATAGATACATAGGTAAAATTATTTTAAAAGAGTCATTCTTTTGGGAGATGGAGCTGTTGGTAGAGTTCTCATGCTGCAGTGGATGCCTCTATACCTATGCACACATGTTGCAAAACTGACTCAACCCAATGTGTCAGTGACCACGAGCACAACAACAACAAAAAAATACATGTAGTTGGGAAAGAACAATGCTGAGGGAGATATGGGAGAAATTGGATGGGAAATGGGACAAAATATGACTACATCTTCATTGCATATTATTCGGCCCTTTAACAAAGCACTCCATGAGACAAGATGATTACATGATGAAAGAGAAGGCTGCATGTGAGACTCGGAGTCCTTTTGTGTTTCTGATAGTATGTAGGAACTTTTGCCCATGGGAATGTAAGGGTTAACATTTAAAATTGACTGGTTGCCTCCTGATTTCTTGCACATAAAGCCATGCGAAGTTCAGGGAGAGACTTCTTCCCCTAGTAATGAAGCTCTCTGCTGCTAATGGCCCATGCAGACTCCCTTGGCTCCTCCAAATTAGAAATACTTTTGTGCTCCTTTGCTTCATTAACAGTAAAGAGAGGGAGATTGGTGGCTATTTAGGGCACAGGGAAATTGGTGGCTATTTAGGGCAAGCAAAGATTGTAGTAATTATGGTTGGTAAATTCCCTTCATGGTGTTCTTTGACTCTTGATGTTCTCTTGGTGCCTTTCAGAAAAGCCCACCACTGTCAGTGTTGGCATTTGGCCTAGAAGGATAGAACTTATTCTGATTTCTAAGTTTTGGCTGCTTGCAGTGGTCAATCTTACCTGCAGGGAGATGAGCCTTTTGCATTTTGATTTGCTTTTTTAGAGTGTGCACTATGACTCTGCCACCAGCTGTGATGAAGCCGTGCTTAGTATCTACTTCTTTATTTACACTACAGAAAGTTGGCTTCATGGCTGCCTAGGAAACTACATCCTGAGTGGCTGAGATGGATGAGAAAGGCTTGATAGACTCAGAGTTCTATAGGGAGAGCTGCCTTGGCAGAAAGGGGTAAGAAGAAAGCCAGCTTAGAATAACACCATGCCCTGTGGAAGGTTTCTGATTGACTGAGTGACCACTACAATGTTATTGTGTGCAGATGGAAGAGAAGAACATCCAATGAGTGGCACGAAGGACCCTAAGACAAGTAGAACTTCACTAACGCTATCAGAGTTTTGGCAACATTTAGAGGGGAAAATATTTATAAAAGTCCTACTTTTTTTTCATTTAATATTTAATTTATACTAATTTGGGTGGCCAAACATGAGCCCTAAATTTCTGACCATTATCCCCAGACAACTTGAGCTTTATCCATGTTCCACTTCTCTCCCTATCAACTATTAACTTTGATGACACCATTCTGAATCTGGCTGGCCAGCAATATGGTCTGTGTATATGCAGAATCGGGAGGGCCTAGGATGACCAAATGTCCATGTCTTATTCTGTCAGCTCTTAGGGTACTTGGTGCTCCAGGGACCCAGTTGTAGTAATGCTAGGGGACTAGGTGGAGATAGGAAACATCTAGAGTCTGGAAATCATGAAAAAACTTCATGAAGATTTGGCCCCCTCCAGGAAACTGGAGACTGAACATTGAAAGTAAAGAACAAGATTTAGGAATGGTTGGAGGAAAGGGAGCTTCAGGTCAGAGGGAGGGCGTTACATCCAAGATTGTCAAAGAACTGAGTGCTCAGATCTTTGCAAATATGGTAACTAATGCAATATCCTTCTGGAGACCAGCTATGCTTGTATTGTTCCTGATGATCATAGAATCAGGTATAAGAATGAACTGGCTATATGCTATCATAGATTAATGAGTAATGCCCCTTAGAAGGCATCAAGAGGTATTGAAGCGTGCATCTAAAGGGGGAAGCAATTAACTTCCTGCTCATACCAGCTTGCCTGATACTCACTGCCATGCCTCCCTACTCCTGTGGACGCTCATCATTCTAGAGCAAAAAGCAAACATAACTCCTTCTCCTTCTTATGTAAGTTGCCTCTATCATAGTAAGAGAAAAGTAACTAATGTACTTTTTACTCTATGGAGAGAAGCTTTGGGTTTGCAAGGTCAGTGATGGTACTAATATTACTTGTCTGCTATAGATAAGGAAGTTGAAGCTCTCAAGGACATGTTGCTGTTCATAAGGAAGAAGCCTGAGGAGGAAGTTAAAGGCTTATGATACAAGATTGCCAACTTTGGGATGACTGTGGTCTGTGTCCTCAAACATCAGCAAGATCATGGTGGATCTCTGAGGCAATATGATGAGTTGGCTCAAGACAAAATATGGGAGATAGAAAAGTACATGTTGTGTATATTAAGAACAACATAATGGTGGTACCTTTATAGTCCTCAGAGAATTATAGCTGCTGCAATGGCTTATGGAGATTTGGTGGTACTTACAGAGCCAAAAGGCAGAACCTAGTGCTTGGAGATTAATGATTAATTTGACTTCAGTGAGATTTAAAAACAGAGCCTGGTATGTTTACTGTGGTTTGCATTTTGCCCTACTCAACAAATTCTGCTACACAGACTTACAAAGATGTCTGAACTTACAAAGACCTAGGCAAATACTGTTGTGAGGCTGGGGACCCCAAGGCCCTGGGAACATCATAGGCTCTCTGGATGCCAACACCACTCACTACTTCCTTCTGGAAGATAAGGAAGGATTAAACCCCAGGATAACCTAGGCAGTGGCAACAATTATATAAATCTCACAAAAGATCACCATTTATAGGATCTGGCCATAATGGTGTCTGTATCGGTAATGAATAACTTCAAAGTTCTGAAGAACTAAGTTAGCGGAAGTAGGAAACCCTTCCAAGAGCAAAGATCAGTAAAAGTTCAGAGGTCATTGAATATTTACAGAAGAAAATTAAGCTGTTTTCCCAAGTGGCTCAATTGTCAGAACCTGGGTAGAATAGAAAAGAAAGGAGTTCATATGGAAACCTGAGCAGTTTTAGAAATCATGACCTACTTCAAGCACATTGTTCATGCTACCACATATAAATGTATGAGCCACTTTAGTAAATGTTATATAGCTTTAAGTGGAGGTAACAAATTCCTATAATTTATGATCAACTGCTAATCTTTGATTAACAAGTCTAGAAGTCTCCTCCCATTTTATGGCTTACTGTATAGACAGATTCACTGCAGAGAAATATCACAGAGTAGACAGCATATTTTGACATACTTAGTACTTGATCATTTACTCAACAAATATCAGACATTTCATTTATTCTCTTCTGCATAAGGTCCTATAGTTCATCATTCAAAGTCTTTATGCCCATGTAGAAGCCGAAAGATTCCATATTGAAGATGGATCATATAGAACTGTGGAGAATCCTATCCCAAATTGGACTATGGTGTTCATGACAGCCAACACATCAATCTCCTTGATGTTTATTGCTTAAAACTTATCTCTCCTCTTATCACTTTCATTTTACCCATTCATTTCTTAGATGCATGTTTTTATTTCTCAATGTATTAGTTGGACAAATCATGCTGTACACTTTTAGGACTCATAGCTTCATTCTAAAGGTTTTCTTAAATACTACCATTTTATCTTGGTGTGGTCCCACATACCTGCAGTCTTAGCTGTAGAGAGGCTGAGATTGAGCATTCAAAGCTGGCTCGAATAGTGCATTTGATGTCAGCCTTGAGCATGTGATGAGACCCTGTCTCAAGCACTAACAATATTAAAGATTGTACCTATAAAATCTACAAATAGAACATGAGTGCGTCATTAAGTGGGAAAGGGGACAGGATGAACGATTTAAAGTTGAAGCAAACCTCCTTCAGATTCATTCTGGCTCCAAGAATTTAAGCTAAGTCATGTCCAGCAGTTGTAAGAGAAATCAGACAGAAAAATCCCTTCCTTCAAGTTTATAATGATCTAGGTAACACTACACAGGCAAATCCTGGGACAGAATAGTTCTTTTATTCCAAATGCCCAATGACTTTTTGAGCCTTCTTATTTTACTAATGGGGGAAGCAAATAGATTTAATAATAACACAAGAAATCAGTGCTCTATAACATGAAAGCTTATAGTCATGTTTTCAAAGGACATCATATTACAAGTAGCTTTCCCAGATTTGCTGAACCATTGGCTTGTAACCACATGTACATCACAGCTACTCAATACAGACCGTCAGAAAATCCCAAATGCACTGAAACCTTATGAAATGTCTTTGTGATTTTATTTTGTAACTGGATGGTGCGATCCTCAAATGTGTACTTCGAGGATAACAATTCTGTCTTAGTGTCAAAAGGCTGATTCATTTGACATTTTATACATTCAAATAAGTGGTAAGGAATCAAGGATGTATTGTCTCCATGCTGGGAGAAAGGAAGCCAAGATCAAAAGGGTTAGTTAGTAAGCTCCAAGTTCACACACACACACACACACACACACACACACACACACACACACACACACACACACACACTGAGGTATATAGTTCCCATTTTTATTTTATGTCTAATAGTCTACATTTTATTCTATCTTGCAAAAGCACCTTTTTCCATTTGTTTATTTGTAAAATATATTAGTCTGCTTCCTGTTGCTGTGCTAATAGAACTTGGGGAGTAAAGGGTTTATTTGGTTTCCGTGTCCCTATCCCAGTCTGTCACGAAGAGAACTCAAGGCAGGAATCTGGAAGCAGGAACCGAAGCAGAAACCATGAAGAAGTGCTGCTTACTGGTTTGCTCTCATGGCCCTCTCAGTTTGCTTTCTCAAACACCTCATGGCCACTTACTCAGAGGCGACACTCCTCAGGGAGAGCTGGGCCTTCTACACCAATCATTAATCAAGAAAATGCCGCACAGACTTCCCTATAAAGCAATCTTGAGGAGGTGTTTTTGCACGTATAGCTCCCTCTTTCTCGATGACCCTAGCCTGTGTCCAGAAGACAAAACCATGCAGCGGAAACAGAATCTCTCTGTGGCCCAGGGAGACCTGCGACTTGAGATCCTCTGCCTCGGTCTCCTGGTTATCCAGGTATTGAATATTATTCCCCTTTGCCTATAGGTGCGAGTCTACTTCCCTATAATTTCAAGCACTTAGGCCAAGATTGGGATTCCCTTAAAGTCAGGAATCATGGCAAGTTTGTCGGTGCAGTGAGAACAATCTCTCACACAGGGCTATAAAGTGGGTTTAAATACATCCAGCTTCCATCTTGCTGTGAGAACTCTCCACTCTCCTTGTCCTGCTTTCCTTTACTTTCAAAGCTTAATTAGCTTGTACCTAAATGTGGTGAAAATTTCTCATGTAGTCTAAACAATGAGAGAAAAGCAGCCATCTACTTATTGACCATCTAAAAATCTTTTCCTTATATTTTTTAGTTTTTCCACTTATTTTTTTGAGTCTTAACTTTTGAATAAATATATTTATGATCTTTTAAAAATTTCATTTATTTATTTTATGTATATAAGTACACTCTAGCTGTCTTCAGACACATCAGAAGAGGGCATCAGATCCCATTATAGATGGTTGTAAGCCACCATGTGGTTGCTGGGAATTGAACTCAGGACCTCTGGAAAAACAGTCAGTGCTCTTAACCACTGAGCCATCTCTCCAGCCTATATATTTATGTTCTAATAAAATCTTCAAAATCGCTTTCTGGGATGAGCGATACAGAATGAGTCAGGGGATCTAGGTGCTACCATGACCTGCCTCAGTTCCTTCATTTGGTGAAATGCTGCTCTCTGCCTGCAATCCTTTATAAAAGTTAGCAAGATGGCACAGTCTGTTTCAGTGAGTCCCTATTCAACCAGTTAGCATTTGTAATGTGTAGGAACAGTACTGATATGTATAGAGCCCTGGTCTGGCATGGAAGCCACCAAGGGAAAGAATGAAATATGTCTAACTCCGGGTTAGTACAGTTTGTGGTTTTAAGGAAGCAAACCCAGGAACATCAAGGTACAGCAACAGCAGTGCGTTCTGTGCAGTAGGTCAGACCCTGGGAGAGAAGCCAAGATATTCATTCCAGGAAACACCACTGAAGCTGCTTTCTCTGGGCAGTTGGAGAAGGGTACTGAAGAGTTTTGATGCAGCAGGTTCTGGGCTCCTGAAAGCCCCTATGGGACTATCGAATTGCTCATAATAATTGTTGTTTGTTGTTAACAAGCTTGCTACATGACAAGATTTTTACTGTAGTCATTTGTCAGATTATATTTTATTTGGGCCCATGTGGATCCATTTAGGTGGCATTTATTAGTGGTTTCACATATGAGTGTTGCTTCAATAGTTCCATCACAGCCATGCAATATAGGCAAGCCTTCTGGTGACAATCTTCTAGTGGGCTGTTTTGACCTACATGGATTGCAAACACTTCTGTAAGCACATAGGTAGAGGCTGCACAGTTCACCAGCGGGGACTCACACAGAGAATGGAAGAGGAAGGCTTTAGATGCAGAATGGGAAAGTTACCGTGAAGTTAATTGTTTTTAGATTTGATTCATTCATTCATTTTAAATACATGTGTGTCTTGCCTGCATGCATATCTGTGCAGTGTGCCCTGACTCTGTAAGACAGAGTTGATTCTCCTGAAATTGGAGTTACACGCCCGCTGGGTACTGAGATTCAAACCCAGATCCTATGGAAGAGCAGCAAGGACTCTTAACTGCCGAGCTGTCTCCCAGCCCCACCTGGGAACTCATTTACTTTTCTTTTTCGTTTACTTTCCCTGTAGAGCTAAGAACCTTGACGTTCCTAAGAATTTAACCATGACTGACATCAGAAATAAGACAATCACTGTCAATTATGTGGATGACACATTGTCTAACTCTTATGGCTGGATGGCTCTACTCTTGGACCAAGAGACCTACTTGCTGCAGTTCGAGGGCCCTTGGACAGACGGGTCTTTGCAGGTAACCCCATCCATTGATATTTCTTTACACACTCAGTGGTTCTCTGTACTTCTGTGAAGGAACGGGCTGTAAATTTTATCTTATGCTTATGCAGGAAGCTACAGCAGCATTTTGCTATGTGGCTTGTTTATTCACTTGAAAATTTTAGTCTTTAAATTCCCATCTTGAATGCAAATCTAGTTCTTCTAGAAATGTTAAATTAAGTAATTCGATGAAAAGTAGCCTTTAAGCATTTCCTGCAACTTCTTTAAAAAAAAATTATAGGCTAAAACCTAACTTATCCAAGGGTTAGAAGGCAGAGGAACCCAACTTACCCCTGTGTTGAGGGTTAGAAGGCAGAGGAAATTTCTTAACATTAAACATTTACATGTTTCATACTGCCACCTTGTGGCTCAAGATGAATTTGCAAATCTATCTCCCAAGTTGGACTGAGTGGACAAAAATCAAATTAACTAGGGGTAATAGCTATGTGAGAAGTGGGTACATTTTTAAAAATGATAACAGCAACAACAACAACATCAAATAAGACGTACAATTTGAAAGGGAAAGATTATTCAATGCATTTCTTTAAGCTTATTTTCCTGTCACATGTGGGTTGGTAGGTTATTTTTTCCTCGCTGTGTCACGTGTAACAATGTCCACATAGTGGTAAATGTCTACCTTGGGGCAACAGGGGGGACACATCTCGACCTATCTTACCATGGCCCTCAGATGAGAACACTCAAGGGGATTTCCCCAAAACTAAGGGGGTGGGGGCGGGGTTAAGGTTGTGTCCCAGGAGGCTTTGTGTCCCAGCTCAGCTCTCTGCTGTCTTGTGATGCTGCAGTATGGTCTAGACTGGTATGGTGAGATCAACAATTGCTGGACTCAACGCTGAATGCATCAAAGGTGCCTCATGCTATGGCGTGTGCCCCAGGAGTGTCAGCTATTGCTGCGACTCACACACAGTTCTTACTACTCCTTGTCTCTCCATGTCCTGAGGGGTAGGTGGGAACGAACTGTAGACTTTCCCCTTTCCCTTACAGCTGTTTGACCTGAGACAGTCAATTCACTTGTCTGGGCCGTGATCTGCTCTTCTGTTAACTGTGGTTATGAACAAGAGGAACCCCATGGCCTCTTTTCAGTCTTTATAGTTAATGAGTTTGTAGCCCCACTGTGAAATAGATCCAAGTAGGTCCGTTTCTCACACAGACTCTGTGGCTTGGCATTGATCTGTTCTGTTGCTAAAATGACTCCTTTTGAAGGGAGGGCATATGCTCCATCATCCACGTGGTTTTGTTTCTCCTCTTTGTCTCTCACTTCAGTACTCAGCAACCTTTGACAACTTTGCCCCTGGAAATTACCTCCTGCTAATGCACAGGGACCTACTACCTTATCCCGACATTCTCCTCAGATGTGGGAGTCGGGTGGGCCAGTCACTTCCCTCTCATCCTTTGCCGAGTCGAGACGGAGCCTGTGATTGGTTCTTCCACAGGCAGTTAAGGCAGCTCACCTACCTGGGTAAGTTTCCACCTGTAGAGGTATCTTTGAGAGGGCATATGGCCACAAGTTTCTTTATTGTTGATGTCAGCATTTGTGTTGTGGAATAAAACACAAAGGTGACGGCTGTGCCCTGTGCTTTCATTAAATGGATAGGTTCCAAGTTCAGAGAGTGTGGGTTCAAATCTCAGTCCCGGGCCTGAGCATTTATCACCTACTACATCCAAACATCGTCCCCTGAGTGTCGCCATTGAATTCTTCTTCAGAGATAAATTGCACATATTTTATTAGTAGGTGGTGGGTGATAAGTAGGTATTCTACACTGCAGTCCCCTTGTTCATAAAATAATAACAGAACCTACATCAAAGGGCATGCGATCAAATAAAGGGTGGCCGTGTAAAATTCTTTATCCAAGTGCTGAATCTCTATTATGCTTCATATGTATTTGTGGCATCAATCTTTTATTGATTTTAAGATAGCACTCTATTTGTAGCGAAACAATCGCACGTTGAAACTGCTTTCAGATGGGGCTGGGGGTTCAGCAGTTAAAAGTGCTTGCTGCTCAGAGAGGACGTGAGTTTGTTACCCAGCACTACTTCCTGCCCATATCTCTGGTTCCAGGAGATCCAAGGGAACGTGACACCTATGTTCACAAAGCTGTAATTAGACATACATGCATAGACATAATTTTAAGAAAGACTTCCCAAGGAATCTTTTTCACTTCAGTCAGAATGGCTACCATTGCAAACACCACAACAAATGCTGACAAGGATGTAGTAGAAAGAGAAATCCTTATTCATTTCTGTCACAAATGCAAGGTAGTGAAGGCATTATGGAAACCAGTATGAAAGTCTGTCTAAAAGCTAAACACAGACTTCCTATGTGACCAAGGTGTGTGTGTGTGTGTGTGTGTGTGTGTGTGTGTGTGTGTGTGTATTCTAGATCAGCATTCCAGAGATGCTTGCTTATCTGTGTTTATTGATACGTCCTTCACAAATATCTAGGAGATGGAATCAGCCTAGTTTTCTATTAACAGAGGAGTTTAAGGAGAAAAACGTGATACATATACACAATTTTTTTTATCTCTAAAGAAGAATTCAATTATGACATTCGGAGAAGATGTTTGGAACCAGAGAGCATCTTAGTAAGCCTAATAAGCCAGATTCACAATGACATATATTGTATGTTTTCTCTCATATATGAAGTCTAGATGTGTGTGTGTGTGTTGTGTGTATGTATGTGTGTTTGATTGTGTGTGTTTGTATTTGATTGATTGATTGATAGATAGATAGATAGATAGATAGATGGATAGATGTAGAAGAGGGGACTATGAAAGAGAAGGACATATTCTAAGTGGAGGGGAGGTAGGAGCAGGAGAGTGTGATGAAATATGTATGTCATAAAAGCAGGAGAGGAGGTAATTGTAGAGTAAGAGAAAGAGAATGAGGAATTAATAACCCAGAGTCTAATGATGTCCCATATGGAATGAAAAGGCACACTTCCCATGGCTCCCACTTCATTGTACTCTGAACCCAACTGACCACCAACTACCTGGGACTATGAAGATGGGAGTCTGGCCAGTTGTGGCCACAGACACGGGGAACAGCACAAAATATCTGCTGATGCCAATGAACGTTAGCTTTGATGTGGCATTCGAGAAGTGAAACCCTGGAGAGCTGCTGAGGTTAGGGAATCAAGAGGACATGAGATCCAGAGACTCCAGGACTGGAGGGTAGGCTGTGCTTGTCCTGAGTTAGGATTGGTGGCAGGAAGAAGGAACTTGATACCCTCTGTCTTTGCAGTCTGCAGGCAGAACTTTTTACCTTCTCATGGTGTGCTTCATAGCATTCCAGTGTTAAGGTCAGAACTGTCCATTTTTGACCTCCTGGAGTTTATCTGGTTTTATTTTTTCTATTCCAATGTCCTTATTTGTCATGAGAACCATGGTGTCCACTTATGTCAGCCTCAACAGTTTATTAATAGGATCTGATCAAAAGGTACTCATCGTCTAGATGGCTGTTTCAATACAAGACATTTCATTAGATAAATTCCCCACTTATATTTAATTGTTTAGCTTTCATGACTTTTAGGGTTTAGTGACTACACTGCTTTTTGTAGTGGTGTGTGAGAGAGAGAGGATCTGATAAAAATTGGTTTCTGCAATGATGGTTTTGTTATAAATTGTTCTTAATAGAGTCTGACAAATTCAGGGAGCCTGATCAACATAGCAAGTCTATGCCACCACCACAAGTCAGATCTGGACCCTAAGGGTACGGAATAGTAAGCAATGGCCCTGGGTCACTTGTCTCTCCCGCTTGTGCATAACCATATGAAAACTGGGTCTGACCTATACAAAAGCCTTGCCACTACTGAGTCTTAGTAGGCATGAAGGGAGAGTTGGTGCTTCCCTCTTATAAAAAGAAAACTTCTTGACAAATACATTGAAATATATATATATATATATTTTTTCCTTAGACTGAATTTAACTATGGATATTATATGCCCTAATCAAATGTAATAATGTAATAAATAACATCTGTATGAGAATATCTTCATAGCCTTTCCTTTGCCTGTGATTTGGAAAAGAAAAAGAGAAGCCACTAAGAGTTGCATGAATGTCTAATGGACTTAGAGACCCTTGATCCTTGAAGAGGATGTAGGAGTTTGAGGAGTATCACCATTTTAATCAATGTGACGAATGAGTGACTGTAGCCCCTTATGTTTCCATTTATCATCTGGAACTGAGGTGTGTACTGCTCTGTATAGCAGCTCCCCGTGCAGTTACAATGGCTATGTGCATTTGACCATTTATATTTCAAATGTTATCCCCCTTCTCAGTTTCTCCTCTGCAAACCTCCTATCCCAACCCCCCACCTCCTGCTTCTTTGAGGGTGCTCCCCCACCCACTCAATCCCTCCTGCCTGTCCAACCTGGTATTCCCCTACACTGGGGCATGGAGCAAGGTCATTTGACCATAATTACAGATATCCTTTGTGTAAAGTTTACAACTTCTCTAGGAATGTAATGGATACACTACCATACGCCCTACAGATCTGTGCCCAATGTCCTAATAATGGTATATATTGTAGCTGGCACCCCAACATAACCCATAGGAAGTATATTGCTGGATTTGTGTTGTATAGTTGATAAATTAGTTAGGTCCTGACATTCATTTAATTGTTTAGTTTTTCGGTTACTGGTAGGGTTAGCATTAGGATAATTTACACTAAAGATGCAGATCAAGATTTCACAGGCACATAGTAGGCACATAGTAGGCACATAGTAGGACGCAAAACATCAGAAGAGTTTCATTTGGAGAAGTCTGACTCTATTGTATGGAAACTGATTTCCTAAGGCGCACCCAGTCTCAGTTCAGTTTCTTTTCTGTGTCGTTCTTTTTCACTTAGCTGCTGTTTTCTTCTGAGGCAGAAAGGAAGAAGAGAAGTTGTCTTCTGACAACTGGATAGATTTCATTCACTCTCTGCTTCTCTTTTATTACTATTATGTTTTCATACAGTATACATTGACCATATTCTTTTTCCTCCTCCACACCCTCCCATATTCCACCATCTCCTCACCCACTCAACTTCACTATCTTTCTCTAGCTCTCTCCCCTGCCCAAATAACAAAAAGAAAACCAAACAAGATCTAGTAAATAATAATAATAATAATAATAATAATAATAATAATAATAACAAAAACAAAAACAAAAAACAAGAACTACACAAAATCATGATTTCTCAATTACTCCTGGGCATGGGGCCTGCCCAGGACTGTGGCTGATACACCCACCGATACCCTATTGGAGAAAGCTGATTTTCCCTTAGCCAGTGGGTATCAGTTGCCAATAGGTTCTTGGTTAGAGGTGAAACTTTATGTCGAGGTCTTTTTCTCTGTGCTGGAATTTTGTCTGCGTTGAACATTAACTGCTTCTAAATGATCTTGTGCACTGTTTGCACCCTGATCACATCCCCCAGTAGAAGATTCCCCCCCACACACAATTAATTACATTTCTCCTGTGTGACTTCATCATGGGAGACTTAAAAGTGTCTGTCTAACCTTAGACCCAAGCAAGAGTGAACAGGACCCAGGCAGTCTAGCTCCTGACTCTGGATCCCTCCACTAGAGTGTGCTACCCACTAAATAATCACCAAACCAAAAAAGGATGGAGAAAGGGTATCTAGTTAGGCTGTGGAGGAAGAAAACTTCTCACTGGTCCCCAGTGACAGTGAAAAATATGCCATGCACACATTCTGACCCCTCCATTTCTCTTTTCCAGGGAGGCCAGTTTTGTCTTTGTCCAGCCAACATCTTTATAGAATGCTGGGTTTCTGAAAGCTCACGGCCAGTACTTCCGGCTTAGGGTTTTAATCGGTGGCTTGCCGGCTTTTTACCTAGGGCATGGTGTAATCACACCACGCCTCAATACCTTGACTTCTCTAAGGAGGTTAAGAATATTTGCTTGTCTCTTGGAAATGTGGTACAAAGCATTTAAATACATTCAAGCTTGCACAGCATAATCGGATACACTGGGGGGAAAAAAAACCTTTCTCAGTTCCTCTTTTCTCTCCATTAATGTTATATGTCTTAGTACTCACTCTAATTTTTATTTTGCATGCTTGTACGTGTGCACACGTCTATGGATGCACATGTGTGCATGTATGCGGAGGCCAGAGGCCATCCTCAAGTGTCATTCCTCAGGTGCCATCCACCTTGTTTTCTGAGACTGGGGTTCTCAGTGGCCAAGAACTCACAGGCTGGCCAGTAAGCCTCAGGCATCCATTTTACCTGACTCGGCCTCTCCAGAGCTGAGGTTGCAAGCTCATGTTCCTCTTCTTGCCATTTTTTATGGGGGTTCCAGAGACTAATTTTAGGTCTCCATGCTTGCAAGGCAAACAACTGTACCAAGTGAGGCATCTCCCCAGCCCCTGACTCTCTCCTTTTATTTTTAAAATGGATTCTCTGTTGCTTGGAGTCCACTGTTATACGCTATACATTGCATGTTCCTGTGATCAGGAACTTAAACAATCGTTACCTATAAACTTATCTTTTTGAAGACAGCGGTTCAGGTCGCCTTTCCAAAGCTACTGAAAATATTGAATAGGGAGCTGCTTAGACAAGAGGGCACAGGGGAGCCGTGTTGCTGATGTGTGGGTTAGGACCCGGCAGAAGCGGTATTTGATGTAGCAAGCTATGAAGAATGGTGCCCCAAGCTGTAGCGTCCCGGCCATGCTTCGGAACACACACAACTGTAAAACAAGCACACTTTCCTATTCGCAAGCCAGGAGTCAAACTCAGCAAGCCCGTTCCTCTGCTCACGAAGTTTGACTTGACAGCGTGCGTCTCTGCCTTACCAAGCTACTTTTTTTTACCACGTTTGTTGCTGCTGTCTCTTCCTCCCAACCCCCCACTCCCAGGAATGTTTCAGTTCATGGTGAACTATTTTTATTTTTTAGTTACATTAACGCTATGAAATAATTAGTCAGCTAATTAATCTGGTTTACAAGCTTTGTAGGATTCTTCAGCTGTCAGTCAGGCCCAGGCCCGAGGCCGCCATCTAGTCTCATCTCTCTTGCCCATGTGATTCTCGTTGCCATGGCTACTGGCTACATCTGCTGACACCCCACTCTCTATTTATTGCTTAATTAAGAATTTCACGCTCAGCCCTTATCTGCCTCCAAGAACAAGTGCACACTGTTAAGAAATTCCAAATTTAGGCCCAGACACAAGGAAAGCCTTTCTTATGGACTTGGCTGTGTGGAGCCTCTCTAACGATCCTCTCAGCATCCCAGCCGCCACCCTTCAATCAAAAATCATTAAATGGGGCAGAGATAATGAGCATGTAGCATATCAAAAGAAGGATGTTTGCTTGGTCCAAAGGAGGGAAAGCTGCTAGGCCCCATGCTCAGCCCCACTTCAAAGGGAGATGAGACCCCTCATCACTGGGGCCCCATAAAGCCTCATTTGTTCTGGGCTTGACTTATGCAGAAGGTCTCGTATGTCAGACCATCTCACAGACTGGGTCCCCCCCCCAACTTCTTGCCTCCACCTCTAGTGGTCCCCCTCCCTGGCCTTCCGCATGCTCGTGTGTCAGCACTTAGGCAGCTGGGTCCCCCAAAGCATCAGGCCAAGCGTATAATCACTGACTCCCGCACTCACAATGGCCACTTGTAGGGGGGTGGCCAGGAGGAGGTCTTCATCACAATAGGAACACAATTATTGCAGCTGCTAGGGAGGGCTATGCTTCTTCCTGTAGAAATATAATAGGACTTGCCTAAACCAGGAGGTGAAGGCTGGCGGGAGGTGGTAAGGGGTAAAGGGAGTGGAGAAAACAATCTTGACTTGATTATTCATATTCTGACTCTTGGAAGCCCGGTGTGGAGTCAGTGGGGTTCCAGCAGCTGCTCCTACACAGACTCTTCTAATAATTGTACATTCTGTCAAGGGTCAACTTACTTTTGACCCTGTCCTTTCATATCGGTAAAAGGCTCTTTAGGGCAAACCGTTGGGTTGTGGCAGGGTGCATTAAATACTCAGAACCCCCACCCCTTCCTTTATCCCCCCCCCCATACCCAACCAGCAGCCTGTGATAAATTCATATCAGATGCTTTGCCATTCACAGTTGCCCTCCTGAATTCACACAGCCCTCCCCCTCCCCCCACCCCAGAGTAGAGCAGACACAGCTCCCACACTGGGTTCTGGGACATTGTGTGGGGCAGCAGCTGAAGGTACACCTGCAAGGCTCAGAGGCTCCTATGGCTCCACCTTCCAATCGGAGAGAAAACAAAACCAAAACATATCTTGGCAGAACACCCAGTGTATGTGTCCAAATGGTCCCTTCACCAAGATAAAGGCTGCCTATGCGTTAAGAATCTGGGGGTTGTGTCTGTGAAAGCAAACATGACATGGGTAGAAGGACAGATGGATTTTGTTGTGTGTGCCGGGTTTCTTTGGTGGGGAACTCAAGTCACACTGCGCAGATGCCCCAGAAATCTGGCGACTGTCATGGAGGAGCCTAAAAGTAATGATACTTTCTTGAGTTTGAGGTTAGGTTTATGACTATGATTACTTTCTAGCTCTCCTATTTTCAAAGCAGTCGGGGCACTGGCTGCTGTCTGGACTCCTCTATGCTTCTGTGGGTCTGAAGATGCCATGTACCTCCTGGAGAAGGAATCCTGTGAGGATAGAAAGAGACAGGATTGAACCGCTCTCCAGAGCTCTTGGGAGTATCTTTTGGAAGAGCAGAATCATAATCTTTCGCAATGCTGTCACCCCCCCCCCATGTGGAAGACCTCTAAGGCAATCTATAGCATTCTAGTTAATAAATTCATTTACATTCTTATAGAAAACTCATTCCCCAAAGATCCCAAAGGACTTTACCACTAATGTAGCCAATAGACTTGGAAATATACTAACTTTCATGGTTTAAAAAAAAATTCTAGATAGTGGAACGGGAGCTTCAGACAGAAAAAGAGATGCTTTGCTTCTTGGTTAGAAGCTTCTGTCCCAGAAGAAAAAAATGAGAGAGGGGGGGGGCAGGGGAGGGGAAGGGAGAGAGGAGAGGAGAAGAGAAGAGAAGGAAAAAGGAGAGGAGAGAATGAAGGCAGGAAGGGAGGGAGGGAGAAATGGGGAGGGAAAGAAGTGGTGAGAAAGAAAGGAAGAGAGACAAATTTAAATGAATTATTACGGACATTTTAGAAGGGACTGGGTTAGAAAGATGATTCTTCCTAATGCTACGTGGTGGGCTATAAGTGACTTAGGTCACAGGTGGGCAATCCCTATTCCAGAACAGTTATTCTGACTTGGGTTCAGTGCCTTCTATTTTCCAGCTCCTTGCTTTCTATTTAAAACCTAAGGCCGAATACTTACCTTGGTAAACCAATTCTTCTCTATCTGTAAGGACACCCTGTACATTTTAGCTGACACCACACTTCTTAAATTTTAGATGTGGTCACTTTCCCTTGGACTCTTGCCACATTCCCTTCTCCTTTTGTTGATGGCTCAGCTGCCTAAGCCTCCTGAGACCTAGGATCACATGGGCCGTCACACTCAGCTTTTTCAGTACGCTTTCTCATGCCTTCTGCATTGTCTGCTTAATGTTTAAAAATCAACAGAACTTTCTCATAGGCAATACTGTCCCCAAAACCATGGAAATCAATGGGATACTTTCCCCTTTGTAAAATACCTTGGAGGTCAATAGCCATTGAAAGAAGACATATTATGTTAATAAAATCATTGTTACTCGTGCATTTGGGAATGACACTGTGTCTTGCAAAGTTTTGTCTGGTTTCTTCTAGTGACTGTTCTGAACTCACTTTTTCCTTTTCTTTTCCACCAGAGTTACTCTCCTTAGTTAACAAACAAACAAACAAACAAACAAACAGAAAACCTGTTCTCAAATACAGACCGTCGGTAGAGTCCAAAGAAGTTATATAATTTTGTAAATATAATTTTTTTAAAAAAATTACCTCACAAGTAAACAGAGTACTCATTCCAAGATCCCTTTGGATTTTTTTTTGTCTGCAAGAGGGCCCTAGATATTTCAAATGTCTCCATACAAGTGTGGAACACATTTTTCTGAGTCAGACTCATAATTGTTATTGTTCTCTACATTAATTAAGAAGGTTTAATGAGCTAACTCTCAGGACTATGATTAATGCAGACATATCTGTCAGTTTTGATTAAGTTATTAAAAATAATACCAGCTGCCCATGAGTGAATATTACTGGGGTTAGGAGAAAGCTCTAACCTAGGATTTTCCTCTATTTCTTAAGGGCCCTTAAAGGTTCATGTGTCATGAGGGCAAATGTGACTTCCATAGCTTCTTAAAGATGCTGAAATCAGGCAAAAGAATCATACTCTTTGATAAGTAAGGCCTTTCTGCAGCTAAATAAGAAGACATCAACTTCATGGGCATGAGGTCAGAGGTCAGGATAGGACATGAAGCAGATCCTTGAAGAAGAGATGGATATAGCGGGCATGGCAGCTAACATGGGAACATGGAGAGAGAACCAAATATAACAAATCTCTTAGGAGTGCCCCTGGAGAGCACTGCCACACTTACTCTTTTAGAATAGATAGGTGTTTACTTCCCCATCCAAAACATCAAAAATGCCTTAAGCTTGCTTATGGGCAGAGTGAAGGGTACTTATTTTTATTCCTCATTCCTAGGAGCCCAGAGAAGACAACAGTCACTGGGCACAGAATGTTAACTTATTGGGTACTTCTGTACAGTTGTATAATTGTTTTCTTCTCTTTCCAGGAGGCGTTTTCTTATAAAAACACATCCCTCTTTCTCTTCGATGCTTCTGTTTATAGCAGGCTTACATCATAGAGCATTTCCCAGGATAACTTGGTATCCAGTGACCCTAAGACTGTCTTTGAGGACCAGTTCCTACAATCTGGGAAGGATCAACAATGGGGCTTCAATTATAAACAAGGATGATTAGCCACCCGCATGCTACAAATACACATGTCACAAACACGGAGAAAGCATGTGCACAATGTCACAGCTTGGATAGAGCCTTTAAACTCCTCCCGAGTCAATACCTGTACTAGTTAATGGTTTTCTTCCCTTCTTCTCTTTATTCAAATTGGAAATGACACTTCACATTCACAGTCTGTTGGAATTAAAACACTTAGTAAAATTAAGCAGATCTCCTTAAGTTGTGTAATGCTATTCCTCTTGACGAAGTGCAGCTATGGAAAGAGCAACTCAAGTGAAAGCAATGTCTGGAGCCTCTTAAGGTGGTGCAAATGAATGATGGGGTCGCCATGATGGTGGTACCAATGGCAGCTAATATTTGCTTCCTATATGCTGTGTACTGTGTTAGCTCACATTTCTTTACCCAATGACCCTATAAAACAGGTAAGTTCCCTGACTCCCATTTTCTGGTGATGTAAATGAGGGTCAGAGGTGGCGACTAACTTGCCATTTGTCCTGGTATAGGAATGGGTGGAGCCAGGGTTCAGATCTCTGCTGTTAGAAGTCTAGCACCCATGCATTCTGCATCGTCCTGGTTTGCCTCTTCTGACTTAGAAACGTTTGAGGAGGTTTCAGCCTCTGACTCATATGTGCACACTCAGAGGCAGCTCCAGCTGGTCATGCACGACAGAAGTTTGGGAAACTAGACTCTTGTGATTTCCCTCCCTATTGCTTAAAGCTTTTCTCCATCTTCTCTGATCCCCTGAATCTTGCCTTTCTATCTGAGGGACTTTGTCACACCTAATAAAATGGGCAAGAGGTTTTCAGTGTACCCTCAGCTCTGCGAAGTTTTGTTTGGGTATGGGATTACACTGGAAGTTTACATGTAGATGTGGAAGTGGATGTGGAGAGGAAGTGACATTGAAGGTGAATGTGGAGAGGGGTCACACTGGAGGTGGATGTGTAAGGCAGTGCCGCATCAGCTGCTGTTCAGTTCAGGCACCGTCCCTTAAGTGTAGGGAGTGAGGGACTGACAGGATAGAACATGGAGGCAGAAGGCCTTGGTCTGCTAAGAATGGGTCCCTGGATAAGAGCAGAAGGAAAACAAGGGACAAGTCGAATGGCTTGGGAATTGATGTGTCAAGGGTACATCCTTCTGCCCTAGCTCACTCCATGGTAACCATTCTGTGGTACCCACAGTGCATGGGCATGTGCGGTGACTGTTTTCATTCAAGGTCTTTGGAATGCATGGGCTGCTTTTTCTCTAACTAATTGTTTTGATCTATCTAATGTGGAGAATTATAATTATTCTTATTCTTACAATTATCTCTCTTGTGCTATTGTTTTTTTTTGAGGGGTTGATATCATAAAGTGTCTGTAAAACTTTATAAGTCTTCTGACAAGTACCTACAATTTCTTTCTATACCTCTGGCATCTCATAAGAAACAGATCATGTCTGCACTGAACATATATGTATAAGGCTCATGAAGTCTGTGCTGTTTGGGAACCATGAACTAACATAGACTTCCATAACACGTTTAGATGACCTTCATTTCTCCTGTTACATGTTTCCAGGGATTTTGTCCCCTAGTTTGTCTTTCTTAGAGATTGATTGAGTGGCCTTGTTTAATGTCCAGCTCTTACAGCAGGCATTGTATCTTTGCCCTTATCTGCATGTTTCCTAATGATATTTTGTCCCTACTTTTCCTTCTATCCAAGTGAAAACTCACACTACTATCACTAATTTCATAATTACTATGGCGGTGACTATTCTTTTGCATCTATGGGAGTAAGCAGAAAATACTTCCATGGTCTCGTATGTGTAACCAGTTTGTAAATCAGCCCGTGAGAAAAAAGTCTACATTTTCAGAAGCACCAAACTTCAGTAGTACATGAGAAAATTCTCTTTTAAAAGAAAGTATCTCCTGTGAGTACGAGTATAGTTTAGTGGCATTGTGCCTGTCCTGAATTCAGGAGACATCGGTTGGTCCCTCAACACTGTACAAAACAAAACAAAACAAAACACAAAATGTAGAGACAACTTTTAGTTAGTTTCTATCCTAAATTACCAATTTATATGTAATTATTAGTTAATGAATTGAATGCAAACAAGATTAATATCATGATATGGAACTAGCAGTGGTTTTTCATATCAGGGAGAAAATGTGAACAAAAGTGAATGTTGTGTTAGGCTTTATAGAAAAAGAAATGGGGACTTAAGTTTTTTAATTTTTTTATTTTACTTGTACTTGTGTGTATATGTGTGTGCACTTACGCATCTCAGTGCAATGCTTACGGAGACTAGAAGAGGGAATTAGATCCTTGGAGCTGGGGTTACAGGCAGCTGCTCGACATGGATGCCAGGATTGGAACTAGGGTCCTCTGAAAGAGAAGTTAGTGCTTTTAACCAATGAGGTATCTCTCTAGCCCTGCTAATGAGAGGGAGGGAGAGGAGAGGAGAGGAGAAGAGAGGAGAGGAGAGAAGAGAAGGGTGGGTGAATATACAACAAGTAAATAATAATTTAAGGAAAGTCTTAGAAATGATCATTCAAAGGAACACCTTTGCCTAGGGAGACATCTCAGTGGGTAAAGCACTGGCCATACAAGCTTAAAGACCAAGTGCAAATCTGCAGAAGCAATGTAATAGCCAACTGATAGCACATGTGTGTGTCATAATTCCCAGGGTTCCTGGCAGGTAGAGGCAGAATTTACAAAAGCTCATGGGTTAGATAGCATGACCTATGCAGCTTGATTCAAGAGTACTTGTATCAAGCAATGCCCTAAGTTAGAGCTGATACTTGTATCGAGCAATACAAAGTGGAAACCAGTACTTGAGGCTTTTGTCTGTCTTCTACACATGCATTAAGCTACTCAAGAAGGCACACACGTAAACATGCACATGTATCTATACACACAAAACGAACATGTCAAGAGTTCGCTGGCCAATGTGGCTGGTCTTAGGATGTGATGATATAAAGGGAGCGCCAACATATGTTACAATTGAACATCACAAGAGAAGGATGAAAACATGAGTAGAAGAACTGGAGAGCTCTCATCTAAGGTCTCTTTGGTAATTTTCTTTCTAATGTTCTTAAGCTTATGCTTTGTAATGAAAAAGAATGACATTTGTTCTTTCCCATCTGTGATGGAAGAAAGAGTTTAGCGTCCTAGTGAAACAAAAACAGAGAGCATGAGTTTGACCAAGACCCTGAGGCTGCAGCCTGCATCTGCATTAGGTCCTCCAGTGATGGGAGGGGCTGGTTCGCATGACATCGTATAAGGCAGAAAGGTAATTAACCAATAAGAAACAAGGTGTTACCAGAAAGATAGAGTTCGTGCACCTGATTACTAATTAATCAGGCATGAGAGCACCTTGTAGATGCATTCGCTATTTAATTATAGCAACCTCTCTTGGCAAAGGAGCATATGTTCCTAGCTTAATCTACTGGTTTATACTGACATCAAATTGTCATTATCAGAAAGAATCAGGCCTTTTGATTATTTCCACTAATTTATTGAACACTTAAAATTAATGAACCCCAGGCCTTTTAAATGTGCTTAGTTGGTTTAGAAGAAGGGAGGAGAAAGGGGGAGACGAGTGGGGGAGGAAAAAAAAACCTTCATTAAAAGGACAATTTGTTTGGAAAAAAGGTAAAGCAAATGCGTTTCATGGGTGATCTAAACTCTGTTGGTGAAAAAGACATGTGTGCGACAACCGAGCTCACAAAATCATGGACATAGGGAATGGAGTATTCCTGCTGGGCACCAGTGGCCTCCACAGAGCACATGGCTAAAGTGTTTGTCCCCACACTGCTTATGTGAGCCTCTCTGCAGTTATGCATAATCAAATCAAATCGAGCTAAATAAAATGGTAGAAATCAAGTGTTCAATTAATTAGCAAGAACTCCTTTCTCTTTCATATCTGTTCTTTTGGGGGGCTATGCATGAAGAATAAAATGCAATGCCATACTTCTCGCCTGTATGTGGTGTCTTATGTCACACTCAACCTTTTTTTTTTAATGTTAAGTTTCAGGGGAAGGTCAAGTTCACGTATTCCTCCAGGTGAAGCCTGGTGCACCTCCAACTGTTTCAGGTGAGTATAACCACTAAGGAGAATGCCCCGTAGAGCAGAATGTGCTCCATCGGTTCCGTATAGCCCTCCTCTTCTTTGTTTACAGCCAGGCGAGCATCAGCTCTCCTGCTTTTGCACCTGACAGTTCTCTGCTGCGTTGTCCTCCAATTAAATATATGCCTGCGTGTCAAGGGAAGATATAAGGATGCATTTGTTTTTCAAAACAATAGAAAGTAAGAATTGTAACATGTAAATAAGCACATCTCATAAATTATGAGCCATATGTGCACACAGGACTCCAGATCTGCAGATGGGCCATTAGGCCCCCTCCAAATGGAGAGAAAAATCCAGGGTATCTCTAAACTTTAATTGTTCCTGGTAATTTCAGGAAATCAGGATAAACAAACCCTCCCCAAAAGTCAGATGGTTCTGTGAGATCCTGCTAACTCAAAAGGAGCCGAATTCTCCAAGACTAAACATCTCATAACCACCTTTTAATGTATGTCTTAGTTTGTTTTTGTTTACTGTGAGTCAGTTTAACTGTACATTTGCAGGAGGGATAAAGCCTTTCAAAGGCTGGGTTTTCCTTTGATTTTCAGGGGAATATTTGTGTTATGTCAGACCAGAGTCACACTCATCAAAACCATGCAAATTCTTTCATTTCAATTAAAACGTAGATGAGGTAAAGTTACTGCACTTTGGGTAAAAGACTTTGGGTGTCTGCTCCATGCTTTTTGTACTATGAAGAGTGCAGCTAAGACTGATTTCACAGTGGTTTCTATATTATGAATGCACTGAATTTTACACTTTTCTACCATTATTCCACTAGGTGCTTCAACATTCCTGGTTGATTGATTACCCCTCTATAAGGCACGTGTGTGTGTGTGTGTGTGTGTGTGTGTGTGTGTGTGTGTAAGCAAGAAAGAATGGTTCTTACCTTATTGTCTCCAGAGGATGTCAAATAAGTGAAAAAATAATTATGCTTTCCTTTAAATAACTATTAGCAAGAAAAAAATGTCACTAAATTCCTTTCTCTCTGAAAAGCCTATTCCCAAATTCCATATTTGATAGGTTCATACCAGTTGGAAAAGCTGTCTTGGGCCAGGGTCCTCTAGGGTCTCTGCGACTGCATGTGACGCTGAGAGAGTAAATAGTTCACATAGTTATGTAACAGTCAATGGTAAGACCTCATGTATCTCAACTCAGTTCTGCATTCCTTCTGCTATACCATGTTGCCTCTAATATCTTATATTATATAGGTGGATATAGATTAATTTACACATGAAATGAAACTCTATGGCCAGTTTCCTCCTCTTACACAATTTAGGACAGAAAAGCATTACAATGCATAAGAGAGCACAGAATCAGGATATCAGTAAAACATTTCATATTAAGAGGATTGCTGGGAGTGTCCTGACTTCTGTGACATAAAAAATAAAGTTTAATAGTAAACTTAAGTTATGAAAGTGCATTTTATTTAATAAACCATTTGATGGAAAACAATACAATTATTGTACTATCAATACTAGTTTTCTATGAACAGAGGTCTATGATTAATGAAGTCCTATATGTGTTGACTCATTACAAGGTTCAATATAAATATGTAATGTAGTTCAAACTTTTGATGAAATGCTTGTGAAGAGTCTCTCCATTGACAAACTCATGGAGAGTCTGCTGAGTGTACAGAATTGTGGCGGTTATTGTGAGAATATTATGGACAAGATATGTCTAGACTTGGGCCAAGCAACCATCTTAATGTAGATCTCTCCTGAGAGACACAGCCAGAATACAGCAAATACATAGGCGAATGCCAGCAGCAAACCACTGAACTGAGAATGGGACCCCCGTTGAAGGAATCAGAGAAAGGACTGGAAGAGCTTGAAGAGGCTTGAGACCCCATATGAACAACAATGCCAAGCAACCAGAGCTTCCAGGGACTAAGCCACTACTCAAAGACTAACCCTGGGCTCCAACTGCATAGGTAGCAATGAATAGCCTAGTAAGAACACCAGTGGAAGGGGAAGCCCTGGGTCCTGCCAAGACTGAACCCCCAGTGAACATGATTGTTGGGGAGAGGGCGGTAATGGGGGGAGGATGGGGAGGGGAACACCGGTATGAGAAGGGGAGGGGATGGGTTAGGGAAATGTTGGCCCGGAAACTGGGAAGGGGAATAACAATAGAAATGTAAATAAAAAATGCTCAAGTTAATAAAGATAAAAAAAAAAAAAAAAAGAAACCATCTTAAATCAACCACCAACCTACTTCCCCTCTTTAGCCCTGCATGATGAATCTCCTTTCAGCTGTTATGGGTTATGGAAGCTTCTCAAAAGGCCAGCTTCCTCCATGCAGAGCTACAGAAATTGGGAGGAAGTTAATGAAGAGTTAAGTAGAAGGTGACATTCGCCTGATATGTAGTATGTGAGACCATGTCAAATTTGAGCTGCTGCTGCTGAGCACATTTTTAGAGGGAAGTAGGATGAGGGCTTGTCACAAACGATGATCCTCGTCAAATGTGATCTAAAGGTTTGGGAGAAGACCAAAGACACACAGTCGCCAGTGCTAAATGCAATGAGCTTTGGGACGCTGCATTCTGACCTCTAACTTTCCTTACCTCCAGCATGTCCCCCAATCGCCTGTGGTATGGGTGCCACTTCAGCCATTTTCCTGGGACCACTTTTTTTTGTATTTAATTTTTTTCATGCTATATATTTTGATCATATTTTTCCCCTCCACAATCCCTCCTACATCCTCCCCACCCATCCAGCTTCATTTCCCTGTCCTCTTCTTTGCATCCTTTCCTTATTTCTCCCTCTCTCCCTTTCGGAAGGCTAAAATGTCCCAAAAGAAAACCAACCCAAAAGTATACAATGGGAGATGTCAGGGAGGGAGAGGGGAAGATCGAGAGAAAGAAGGAAGGAGGGAGATGGAGGAGGGGAGAGAGGGATGGATGGAAGAAAGGAGAAACAGTGGGGAAGAAGAGATGAGGTTTGTGTTGTGTCTACTACTTACTTCTGCTCATGGGATTTCCATTGCCCTGTGCATAATACACCCAGTGACACTCCACTGGAGAAAATGAATTTTTCTTTTTTTCATTGGGTATCGATCACAAATGGCTTCCTGCTTAGGGGTGGGACTTTACGTCCACTTCCTTTTTCCACTCCCGAGATTTTATTTGCTCTGACCTCGTCCAGTTCTTGTGTACTGGGTCACAGTCTCTGAGTTCATATGTAGGTCAGTCTCATTGTACCTGGAAGAGGCTCTTTCCTTTGTCTACCACCTTTGGCTCTTACAGTCTATCTTCGTCCTCTTCCACATAGATCCCTGATCCTTGAGGGAAGGGTTTGATAAAGGCAACCCATTTAGTGTGAGTGCTTCAAAGTCTCTTGCTCTCTGCACATTGTGCCCTTGTGAATTTCTGTTTCTGCCATATATGGTAAGAAGAAGCTTCTCTGATGAGGGTCATGTCTTGATTAAACGTTCGCTGATAGCCAAACTCAATAGTTGGCTTCTAATACTCTCTCTTACAGAATTTTACTGTAAATGAGATCTCATCTTGAACTCATTCGATTGCACGAAATTCCAAGAACAGATAAGCAGTATGTTGCTGGCTGATAAAAAAAAAAAAAACAAAAAAAAAACAAAAAACAAAAACAACAAAACCCAAACCAACAACAACAACAACAACAAAACCAACTCAGAATTTTGGTGCAATATTAGCCACACAGAGACATGTTCTTGAAGCAGGATGGAATAGGAGGATGGAATTTTGTGTATGATATTCTTCATTAAAGCAGTCACCGGAGGTCTGGGTTGTTAGATTAAAAACAACCAGTCTAGCCCTTCTGTAAACTAGAGGATAGTGGCTGCAGTGAGGGGTGATTGTTTCCAACATCTGTCATGGAAATTTGAAGCAGCAGTTTTTCTGTTCTCTTTTGAGTTTGTTTTGAGACTTTGTGACATTATAAAGAGTCTCTTCATTGTCCATTGGATATATTCCTGTATATCAAAGACCATGCCTGGCCGCTTGTTCTAGTTAGTGGTTATATCAACAAGTGCCCTTTGGAGTGTTCTTTTGGACTATTTAGGCCATAAAGAGAAGGAGGTAGAACAGAGAGGAAGCATTATTCTGGAGGTATTAATTACAGTGTTAGCATTTAAAAACTATTTTAAAGTCTCTTTTGGAGGTAGGCATGTTCTAAGAAGCACGTTATTCCATGCTGTGCATTGTATGTATGTGCCTGTGTATTTTTGTGCCTATGATTTCTGCATGACCACACTCTGTTTGATTCAGAGTTATTCTGGAGCTCAGATTAGACCATTACTCCTATAGATTTGGGTACTAATAAAAGACCCAGCAGGCTGTTCCTGTGCTTCTGACGTCAGGCATTTTGTCTATTCTTGGTGACACGTTTGCTGTTATGTTCATCTTCAAAGACTCAAATATGACTTTATGACAGATGAGGACCAAAGCCACCCTTCTTGCTCAGTGGTCTCTCTAACCTTATAGAATCACATCTGTTCACTGCTTGGTGTACATATCCATCTGGATATCTCAACTTTACCCAAAATGGCATCTTCTCAATTCATTAGAAATTTATAGAGCTCATCAACTGCTAGCCCAATGCTCTTGAAATCTCCCCTCTGTCCCCATAGTGTTTTACTCTCTGACTACCTAAAGCAAAGGCCTTTCTGGACTCATCGATTGCCTCCTACCTGTGTTTCATCCAACTTCCTTTGACTCCTCCACTTGACATTTCATCTCTCAACTTTGCATATGCTCACACATATTTCAACATCTGGAGCAAGGGCTTTCCCTTTCCCCACTTTACCTACAGAACCTTTAAGCCTTTGAAATGCTGGTCAGTTACTCTTTCCTTCAGGAAGCTTCTCCTTGGTAGAACTCTGCTTCCTCCATTGGCTGGGAATTCTCTAAGACAGCTATTATCTATCAATCGATGCATTTTTTTTATTTCTGAAAGGTTTTTGTTTGTTTGTTTTGTTTTGCTTTTTTTTTTAAATTCATTTGGGACTCCTACCCCTATTAGGAACTTCTTTAAAAAAGGATGATCATTATTTATGGTTGTGAAACTAACCACTAATGGAGGAGGTTCTCCTCGCCCTGTATGTAGCCTTTTTGAGTCAATCTTCTTGGCCCCTAGCTGTACTAGTCATATCATAGGGAAAAACAATAAGAACAACAAAAAACAAAGCAGAAAAGAGCAGAGATAGCTCAGCATGGAGGGTCTACAGTGTGGTTCTAGAAGTCTCTTTAAGAAGTGGTTAGTGGTTATCAATTCCATGATTGTGGTACCAGTAGAATGCTATTGATCAGGAACAGAATTAATAAGGAAACGTGATCTATGCATACAATACCATCACTAGAAGTGTCCAGTTTATAATCCTGCCATTCACATACACCAGGAGTCATGAGAACATACTCTGACTCATCCATTCCAAGAAAGAATCCACTTTAACAACATCATCAGGACTATTGTTAGATTTGCATGGAGAGTGCTCAAATCGAATTGTTTACTGTAAGAAAGACTCTACATGTTAAATGTTACAGTGTAAGAAAATAATGGATTTCTAGTACAATAGAATATTGTGTAATCACTAAAATTGGGTTTATAAAGAGTTTTAGTGTCATTAGAAAATGCATAAGAAAAAATAACTAAGCTAACTAAATAGAACCGAATCTGATATAATTTCAATTATATAATAACACTGAGATATTATGGGAGGAAATACAAATAAAAGGTTGATTGTTGTAATCATTATGTGGTGAGGTTCTGGGCAATTATTGTCTTTTCTTTATTAGCATTTTCAAAATAATACATAATAAGCATATATAATATTATAATGAAGCAGAATGCAAATGTTTAATAAGCTTGGAATATATTTTCTCAGAGGTGTAAGGGTTGGGTAGTAACTTTCTTTCGTGCTATAAAATAGTTTCTAGAAACTTCTAATATTCAAACCCGCTAGCCTGAGATGTGACTAAACCACAATCTTAACAATAGAATCTTGAACTTGTCACAATCTCTTGGGTTTTCATAGTTAACTTTGTATCTTTCCTGTGTGTTCCAGCTTCTACATCTGTATCTGAATCAGCTTTAAAATGGTCCCTTCCTGAAACATGGCAAGATGTTGAAAAAGGCTGGGGAGGATACAACCACACCATCCCGGGACCCGGTGATGACGTTTTGATTTTACCCAGTGAGTGAAACCAGCGGGGAAGGGAAACAGATGGATTGGACTGAAGAAAGTTGGGGGACAAGATTGCATGATGTAATGAAAGACAGGGAAGTGGATAGAAATAAATAGATACTTATTTTTATGACCCATTTGGGGAGGTTGATCTGGGAGAGGAAGCATTCTGAGATTTTTGAGGAATGTCTATATTGTTTTGTATCATGACTGGATCAGTTTGTGTTCCCGCTAATAGAAAGTAAGCTTTTTCTCTCTCTAATATCCTTGCCAGCATTTACTGTCATTTGTTTTCTTATTGGTAACCGATCTGCTAGCATGAGATGGAATCTTAAGTGTAGTGTTGAATTTTTATTTCCTTTATGGCTGAAGATATTGAGTTCTTTTCCTGTATATATGTATTGGATTTATATTTTCTTCTTTCAGAACTGCCAATCAAATTTGTTTATTTGTTGATTAGATTATTTGTTCTGTTGTTGAATTAAATTATTAGTTTTGGTTCTAGGGATTGGATTGAGAACTTTCCATTACTAGGCAAGCCCTCAACCATTAAGCTATGTCTCCAAATCTTGAGCTCCTTGTATTTTCTACATACTAATCCCTAGTCAGGTGAATTCTTGACACATACTTTCTTCTGTTCTGGTGATTGTCTTCACTTTTGAAATTGTTTCCTTTGTATATCACCCATGCTCGTTATTATTAGTTTTAAAAGACTTGAGTCAATGGAAGAGAATACATGCAGAGAAAAGATAATTCTAGAAACACAGCAAAGCGCGCCTATATTTAAAACATTCATTTTCCTAAAACAAGAGTTCAGCAAAGTCCCAGGTAATCTCCTTAGACTTAGATGAAAATACCCTTCATAGAGCAATTTTATGGAGCACCACAAAACCAAACTCCACTTGTGGTCAATATGACTATCTCGTGGATCTGCAAAGGAGAAAGAACATTTATCCATATGAGAATCAATAATAATGTCAGACATTTACTGAGCACTACAATATACCAGGCCCTGCTCTTTATGTACTTGACCTTGTAAACAGAGTAATGCTATATGCTATTGTCCCACATTTTTACAGGCAGAGAGTGACAGGGGTTTGTGGCAGCTGAGTAATGTCAGAATCACACAACTTGCAATTCATATGAGTAGGGGATTTGAACCCAAGCAATTTGACTTTAAGTCCTTTTTTTTTTTATGAGTAGTGCGGTGCATTTCCTTTCGTAAAGGACTAAGTAGAAAAGGATGGATAAGTTGTTCACTCTATTTAAGATAGCAGAGTCAATTCCACCCAAAACAAAACAAAAAATAAAACAAAACAACAAAAGCAACAACAAACTACAAAAAACCCCATGGGTCACGTTGGAGCTGTTGATGATGTCTGTAACGGCATAGAAAGATGAATGATGGAGTGTATTAGATGTCTTGTGCCAACTTGAAATATTACCATCCAGTTTCCCCATTATCCACCTCTCTCTTCAAGGGAGAATGTAACATTTTGAATAAATAGGCTTGTGAGTCATTCCTATACTGCAAAGAAAAAAAAAATCTGTTCTCCCTCAGTCACATCTTTGATGGATCTAGCCAGCGGATTTGCCCCAGGCTCTGGTTTTTCCCATGAAGCTAGAGATTTCCCTGACTCCACGCAGGAAGCTAGGGAACCTTTTGAAAGTCGCCAAGCTTTTAGAATCTTTTGGGGCTTTGATCCTGAACAAGCAGCCGTCTCAACCATCTTGCTTAACATGGCAAGCTGTGTCTAGGGTGTACTCTGGCGCTTGGGAGTCCAGCGCTCTCCCTTACCCTTTAGCCCTGTGATCACCGTTAGTTCAGGAGGGTGGGCCTGGATTGTCTGTGCCATGAAGCTGCTCTGAAAAGCGAAATTGATGATGTGGGGAAGGGAAGGGCTGGGAACGCAGAGGTAGGTAGAGGATACATATACGGCATCTTTTCATCCACCCAGTGGTGTTATGAGAACAAATGGGGGGGTTTGTGAAACGTGCTGCTTGTTATATTTAGCATTCAAGTGAAAAAGAGGGGAAAAAAGGGAGTTACAGAGCATGTGACAAAGCCCTTGTTCTTTAGCGTTGTGTTTTTCCACTCTTGTGCAAACCTCTTTTGATGGTAGCGAATGGTCTCATAGTGGCCAGCATTTAAATCTGTGCTACTCAGTGTTACACATGAGATAGAAGCTTCTTTTATTTTTTTTTGACAAATATTTCTTGATTTTCTGACCTCAAATGGGTCTTCATGTCGAATCTACCTCCCGCGTCTCCCTGTAGATCTGCCTCTTTACCCTTTCATGACTGGTTTTGTTCCCTTAGTTCCCAACCTTCATTGATTCAAGTGTGTTCACTGAGTCTGGCAAAGGTCTGACACTAAGTGGTGCTTGGATGAAGAACTTGGGTGAGCTTAATGCTGCCACTGGAAGTTTAACAGCAAAAGCAAATCTTTGAGGTTGAAAGGTTTGACCCAGTACAACTTCGAGGCTGCAAGGCAGTGAGAGCCAGTTTCTTACCCTTTGAACAGATTCCTAAGGAGTGTGAATTGTTCTATTTTATTTTTCTGATGATAGTGTTTGATGTGTTACCTACTACGCAGTGATATGGAGACATTTTCACCTGTTCTTACAACTTATTTGTACGTTGATTCAGTTATTATCCAGCATTTCACAGATGAGGAGTCTAGGACATGGATATGGGAAGTAAGTTACTCAGATTCTGCCAACATATTAATATACATATAACACATACACACACACACACACACACACACACACACACACACACACACACACAAACACCCCTAGAGAGAGAGAGTTCCATTTTTCAGAGTGAAAATATGCACATTTCTTTTAATAAAAAATTAAAATATGTTTATTTGAGGATCTGTGAACATGACAAGCTATGAACTTCAAAGTTCATTCTTCAGATTGATAGATTCTGATGATATAGTTACCCTTTCATTTTAAACATTGCTTTGCTTACCAAACCTCTGAGAGTGACCCACCTAGAGCATGATGTGTTCCACCAACCATAACAGATACACACACACACACACACACACACACACACACAGAGAGAGAGAGAGGCATGGAGAGAGAGAGGAGGGAGAGGGAGGAAGGGAGGGAGGGAGAGGGAGGGAGGGAGAGAGAGAGAGAGAGAGTGAGAGAGAGAGAGAGAGAGAGAGAGAGAGAGAGAGAGAGAATATATCACCCATTGGGATTCAAACCCAGAGCCTTGTACATTTGAGGCAATTGCTTTAATACAGAGGCCCATACCTAGCTTTCTTTACTGTGTTTCCATTACCTACCTACCTACTTTGATTCATGAAAATCAGCCTACTTCATAACAACATTACACAGTGTTTACTATTCACATGATCCCTTTAACCAGAAATGAAAACAAAAAAACAATTGGATGCTTTTAACCTTATACAATATTCACTCTTAGAAAAATCAGAGAAACTGCTAAGCTAGGGACCTAACACACTATCCCATTGGTGAGATCATTTGCCTTGTGTATGAGGTTACACTGTATGGACCTAGTTACCAAAAGTGAGTAAGCTATGCTCTTACTCTCAGACTCCCAGTCATTTAGCTGTGTTAATAAAACATATAATGAATAATAATATTCCCCAACCACAACAAACATGATGTGTACAGAAGCAAACTGTCTTTGGTGAATAGTGGAGAAGTGGATCTTGGAGGAAAAGGTACGTGAAATGATCTGTGAAAGATGGGGCATGAATTTAAAGCATGATTATGAGACACTAGGAAAAGGGAAAATTCCTCAGCAGATATAGAGCTGAGCCATCAAAAACCTGGCTTCGCTGCTGGATTCCTGACATTTAGCAACTGTGTAAATGACCCTCATAATACAAGGGTTAAGATGAATATATCATAATACTAAGAAATGAAATAGCATCAGTCCACATGGCCACTGTTTCGAGTGCTTGTAGGAATGGATTTGGAGGAACAGGCTGTGACTTGTGGTATATTTGGGGTACTCTTTCCCTTTCTTTTTGCCATCTGGCTGCCACTCTTGGCCCCTGATATTAGCGCCATTTTGTATTTGCTTTCCAATGGCTTATTATTTAATTTTCACAACATCCTTGGGAGCTAAATAGGTAATAACTATTATTACAGTAAAAACCCATTTTTACATAATACGATTTTAATGGAACTGCTGATTTTACAAAATGAAAGTGACTGGTAAGGAAGATTTAAGTGATACTTTTGAACCTCTAATATAATTTTATGGTGTTTTGTGTATTTTAATTCATTAATAAAGGAAATGTGTAGAACATTCCCATCATTATTCAAATAGAATAGCATAATTTTTCAATAAAATTCTTAGAGCAAATTGCCTATTTCCATTTTCTGGGGAATCAATTTTATGGAATGACCTCAGACCTATCCTTTTCCATAAAAACAGGGCTTTACTACCCCAGTGCAAGGCATCACTGTTTTCCTGTCTAAGGCATCAGTATCTAGCAGTCTAAGGCAACACTACCTTCCAGTCTAAAGCATCACTTTACTCTAGGCTAAGGCTGTTTTAAGCATGATGCCATTTTTCTTCAAGGCAGTCTTCAGAGACATTGGATTTTGACAAAGCTATAAGTGCCTCTCTTTGTTATCAAAACAGTAAGTGGGGGACACTGTGAAGAATTTAATCTTGTAGTTCAATGTATTTCTGTTTTATGCAAACAAACATACCTGAGTTGCATCACCTATCCTGGAAGAGCTGGTTCAATGCATTCTAGACATCCTAAGAAGTGAGAACAAGTTCTATCTAACCTAAGCTAGCAACCTTAAGTCTTCCTAAAGAACAATTGGCTACTTGGCAAAACAATCCGACTTTTCCCTTCATGTTTTGGCCTGAACTTGCCTGAGAGGATTTATAGAAGATGCTTCTAGAACATCATCTAGAAGACTTCACAGTCTTGGTAAAGACAGAGAGACAGACAGACAGACAGACACACGCCACATCCTCTACTGCCACAGAGTACAGTGAAGATTTAATAGGAGGAAAATATGTTACAGTCACAAAAGATAGGATTCTGCTTTGAAGGACATGGGTACAGTGTCCTGTAGTTTCTGGAATCTTTCTTGTTGTGTATGTGATGGTAGAATTCCCAGTTTCACTTCCTCTCTTGCTTTGAACTAGTCTTATTTGAAGACATGAATAGGGGTACTGTTTTTTCTTTTATAATAGTCCTTTTGTTTGTTCTGATTTTTAAAACTTGAGTGCTTTGACCAGTAGAGAGCCTCATCAAAGCCATGTGGTATTCAAACATGGCAGCATTTAAGGCATTTCCTGGTAACATTAACAAGCATTTTAAGATGTCAGTGACGTGAGACAAGATGAATATTGATTATATTCACTTTCTGATTGAAAGTGATTTCTACAAAACAATGTGATTATAGAGTTGGTTTCATTTGGGGATGGAACAATGACATAATAGTTAAAAGCAGATACTGCTCCTATAGGGGAGATCTCCATTTTGGTTTCCAATACTTATAATGAGTAGCTCACAATTATCTGCAACTCAGGTCCAGAGAGATCCATTGCCTCTGGCATCCATGGACATCTGTGCACATGTGCGCATATACCCGATCCCTAACAGAAGGAAAAAGAAATCAACAATGAATGGATGAGTGATTTATTTTTATTTATTAGCTGAGACTATATCCAATTTATGACATATATATGTATATATATGAATAGATTTTATCATTTGGTCTTATATCACTTAGGAAGTCCATAATGGCCATATTCTGGATTAGTAAATAATGGAGACAAAGACATTTAGGCTTCAACTACCAGAGTTCCTAGTGTGATGCATAACATTAGAATGTTTTTAGTTGTAGATTTTCTGTAATTCTATCATTATCTTCTAAGCTCTCCAGAAATCTAACAAAAAATATGGATTTTATTTTGCTCACAATTTAGTGGAGGAATATCTGACTTAAAGTGTTTCCATTCAGATTCTTTTACATATCATCGACTATCATCAGATGATGTCTGGGCTATGTCTAGCAGTCTATGGCTTTACTATCTAGCAGTGCAAGACATTACTATCTTCCAATCTAAGGCGTCTCTGTCTTCCGGTCTAAAGCTGGCTAAGAGGGCTCTGATGCTTACCTCTTAGGGTTTCTATGTAGAGCTGCTTGCCTTTCCCCTCAGCATCCTAGTGCATCCAAGAAAGAGTGCATAGACAGTGCCATCAGGGTAAGTGAGCCAAGAAAATACGTGGGACTTGTGTTCCTTCTGAGGCAGTCTTCACAGCCTCAGAGCATCTGAGGTCTCACAGTCTGCTAGGAAAAGCATGAAGTTCAGCTCAGATTCACACGGAGAAGACTTAGCTGAGCATCCACAGCTGTCTTTAATCTACCGCTGTATGTGTGCTTACATGTGTGTATGTGTACGTACGTAATTAAGAGCAGATGTATCTGACTTAATTCAAAAGGTGTTTAGAGCTAGCTAACTGTGTGCTGTCTTTCTTCTGTAGGCAGGCTGTGTTTAGACGCTGTTAGCTTGTATGGATCAGACATTCAGAACACTTGGAGACAGGTTTGTCAAAGGATTCTTCGTTTTTTTGGATTAACTATGACGTCTCCTTTTCTTTTTCTTTTTTTAAAAAAGATTTATTTATTTTGTGTATGAGCACACCGTTGCTCTCTTCAGACACACCAGAAGGGGGCATGGGATCCCATTATAGATGGTTGTGAGCTTCCGTATGATGCCTCCTTTCCTTATAAAAATCTTCAATAGTTCAAGTTGTAACTTCAGTTATTCTGACACCAGGATGGACAGCAGTATTTTGGCTTCAGTCTATGCCTGCTATTCCTCATCTCCTTGGAAGAGAGAACCATAGCAGCATAAGCAGATAAATGGGGAAAAAAACGTAGAGCCATTTATTACAATGCAGAAACTAAAGGCCAGATGAGACCACAGCTACACTTTTCTTTGACCTTGTTTTGAACAAGAAGATGAAAGGTACCCTCAAGGTTTTCTAAGGAAGATTAGACAAACATGCTTTCCAAAGTAACACTTTTGACACAATCTTTTTTCCAGCATTGTTATCAATAGAAATAACCAAATAGAAAGTCTGGAGCAGAAGATGAAACAACGTTTGGAAACCAAGTCTTAGAACACCTTCTGTGACCTTTATATATGTCGCAGAAAACAGAAACTCATTGTTTAACTTGTAGTAGCTATTTCCACAATTCTTTCCATGCAGTTTGTTTTTTAAAATATTGAATATTAGTGGAATTTTCACATATCAAATCACCAAAAATGTGCTGCCTAAATTTACTACCTTAAGTAACTTTAGTGCAAAAATCCATTAGACAAGGAGAATGTTTAGTACCTTGTTTGTTTAATTTGTATTAGTGGTAAATATTTGTATTGTAAAGTCATTTGAAGTGTTTGTATTTATAAAGTGTATGACACTGTTGAACTGGCAGAAATCTCAGTGGCTATTAAGATGTCTCAAGCTTAGGATAAATTGTGAAATGCTATTGAACACACTAATATTATCACCTTGAATTTTTATGCTAAGGTGAAGAATAGAATTTCAGTCTCAAGCCTGGAGAGGTGGCTCAGTGATTAAGAGCACTGGGTGTTCTTTCAGAGGTCCTGGGTTCATTCCCCAGCAACTACATGGTGGCTCTCAACCATCTATAATGGGATCCGATGTGCTCTTCTGGCTTGCAGGTGTACATGCAGATAGAGCACTCATACATAAAAAATAAAATAAAATAAATCTTAAAAATATTCAGTATCCTTATTTTCAATCATTTGCTATTTATTACCTTCTTAAATCTATGAAGTTAATCTCAGAGCTTTGTCTGTTGTATTTTAGGCCTGGGTCCCTAACATAGGATTGAGTTTGTGAGATGAAATACATGAAGACAAGGATTTCCCATGGCTTTCCCAAAGGAAGACTACCAGTGGCCCAATTTCACCACCATGCTGTGTAATTTGTTGCCCTTGCTAGAGTGGCCAACCCAGGAATAGATTGCCTTTTTCATTTGAGCTATATTTTCTTTTCTCCATAAAAATGAAATTTCAGTTACTACGAGAGAGGCTACTTTTGTCTCCTGCAAGTTACACAATGAGCTGACAAACATAGTAACAGAATGATGTTGACTTAGATTTTCTCCCTCTCTCTAATTTCAATTTGTCAATCTGTGTTGGACTCAATCACTGGGCTAATTAGAGCTCACTTCGACTCTTCTCTTGGGATCCAAACTCCTGTAGGCCCTGACACTCTTTATGGCTTGCTAACTTGCTGGAACTAATGAGGGTTTTCTCTAATCGAGTACTTTTTCAAACCCTTTATAGGTCTCCCTCACCTGAGAAACATCCTCACTGTGAAAGTCCATTAATATCAGTATCATAGACTGCAGAGTTTTAGGGGCAATATACTTCCCCAAGGTCCCCGGGTCTTAATTTAAGTGGGCTGGGGTTAGATTTGATGAGTGTGAGGTAAGAAACCCACGTTTATTTGACATTTTACCTCATCTAGAAAATCACGGTCTTTACTACCTTTCTTTAGTCTATCTCAGTCTCCCAGAGATCTAGAACTATTGAACACCTTGTAGCTCAGAGTGAGAGGAACAGCATAAGTGTAGCATGATGTATACTCATCATGTGCTTCTTTCTCGGATGAATGTGGTTTTGCTGTTGCCAAGACAACATCTTCCTCCTGAACAACCTCCGTAAACTTTCCATGTGATGTTTACACACACTTCTTTTATCATTGTTACCTGGTGTGTGTGTTTAATGTTTGTATGTATATGGTTTGTATGTACAAGCTCTAGGGTGGAGGTGAGAGGTCACCCTTAGGTGGTGAGCCTTCTGCCTTATGTGAGACAGGTTTTCTTGTTTTATGCCAGGCTAGATGACCTGAGAGCGGTTCTCTTGTCTGCCTCCCATCTTGTTGTAGGAGTACAAACATGCATTTCCACATCCTACGTTCTAGGGGTCCAAACTCTGGGCCAAACGTGAGTGCAATAAGCTATTTACTCATGTCCCTGACTCTAAAGCTACTTCTGAAAGGAACTATGCATTAAAATTTTAAAGTAAGCATTGGCCTGAGGATTTCAAATTATAAACTTTTATGGTAGCAGTAAATGCCGTAATTACTATGGAAAATACATTTATTATAAGGGAAATCAAAATTGTTAGGGCTTGGCAATCTATCAATTATGCAGGGGAAAGGAAATTGAGGTAAGGGATGACCAGAATATTTCCACATAGGCTGGCACAGACCAGGGATGTTCTTCATAGAAATAGAGGATACAGGTTAGGTAGTTTAAATCAATTGTCATCTTGATAAGATCTAGATTAACCTAGGTTTGCAAGCTTCTAGGCATCAGTGAAGATTTATCTGAATTTCAATAGCCTTTGGGCAAACCTATGACAGATTATCTAGATTAGAGTTGCCTGTGAGGACACCTGTGGGTGATTTTTTATTTTACTCGAGATTTATTGAGGCAAGGGGATTCACCTTAAATGTGGGTGGTGTCGCACTGTGGTTTGGAGTCCTGGACTGAATACAAGGATAATGCAAGTGAGCCCTAGCCTTCATGTGATCTCTTTCCTGACTATAGATACTGTGTAATCAAATGGCCTCCTCCCTTAGTGACTGCACAGGCCTTCCTTGCCTGTTGCTATGTCAGTTTCTGGCAAGAGAAACTGGTCCCTTTGAGCCATAAACCAGAATAAACTTGGTTTGTGTTCTCCTTTAAATGGCCTTTCACTAGTATTCTGTCACAAAGCTGAGAAAAAGTAACTAGCACAAAGGGGCAAGGATAGATTTATCAAGAGTTTCTTTGCGTAACTATGCGTAGATGCCCATATGGTAACAGGAACCATGGAACTGGGACTGGGAGGAAAGGTTGCTAGGAACGTAGACTTAGATTTGGAAATCCTCAAAGAACTGACTAAGAAAGCCTTGAGAATACAATAAGGGTTGGAACCAATATATACAAGGAAAAATAGGGTGTCTAAGAGGAAGTTATCACTTATCTGGCAAGGAAAGACATCAGAAAGAGCAGTTGTGGAATGAGAGGGTCTCAGACAGAAAGGACCAAGTAAAGGACGTCCAATGTTGTTAGCAGTAAACTAAGGTATTCTCGGCCCTGAGAGTGAGCCACATTACTCTTGGGTAGTTCCGCTAAAGCATCCAGTATTGTTAGCAATAATCCAAGGTGTTCCGGTGACCATGAGAATAATCCAAGTTAATCTTGATCGGTGCTTACAAATCAAACACAACGGATGGGCGATTTCTTGTTTATCTCACAGTTGTAGATATCTGGGTTAGGTCAGCATCTTTGAGGAGGCATACAATTGAGCTAAAATGCAAGGCAACTGCTCCCTTTTGAAACTGTGGGCTACTAGTGTGGCAAGATGCTATCTATGGCTTTTCTTTCTGGTTATAATGCCAGTGTGGACTCCATATTAGGGACCTCCACAGAAAGGTACAGCCTGATTGAACGGTCAGTGTGAACAGTTGGTCAGTTTACTGGGAAAACAGAGTCAGCTATGTTTTGTAAGAAACCATGGTCAAATCCTAAAGGGCTACAGTCTTACAAAATACAAAACCACATGGTAAATATCTTTAAATGATTTAGAGATTGTACCGACCTCTGAAAATGAGTACACTCCCAGAAGTAAGACTTGAAGTTCATATTATTTAAAATGGGCAGCCTTGGTCATTCAGAGCATTGAGGGGTTCTTGTTAGCCTAAACGTTGAGAACATTATCCAGTGAAATTGAAACTAATATGGAAACATTATATTATGAACCAATCCCTTTAAAATGATTAATAAATTGAATGACTGTCTACCCTAGCTTTTCTAGAACTGAAGGGTTTCTTAGGGCTTAGGATTTTAGTGATTAAAACCTAGAAAATGTGAAGCCAAAGAGTATATCTGTTTATCTTAACAAGAAACTACCTTAAGCTTGGACCATCCTGTATTCTTTGCATTACAACTTTTTTTCCTAAGGATTAATGAGAATTTTTTTCTTGACATAAACCTATATTTATTTTACCTACTGTTATTCCTCCAGGACCTCTGTTTCATGGAATTAATATTCTTTAAGGAGATGCTGGCATTTCTTACAGGAGAAGGGGGCCTGAGTGATTACATATGTACTTCCCTGCTGGCTAATGCAGGAAGTGTGAGGCAAGCAGGGAACACCGCTGTGGAGGTTTGTAACGTTGAGCAGGGCTTTATTTGCTTGCTCTAATTGAATTACTCTTTTGCTCTTTCCTTTATGGTCTGCTTTTCATGCAGATATTTTTGGAATGCAGAATTAAATAATTCATGATTTCCTTATTATTGGCTTAGGTATAGTTGCCATTTCTTGAGTTGATTATACTCCCTTGAGGGGATCTCTGGACTCTCTTCATATGCAGCATTTAAGGATCAGAATTTGGCCAAGTAACTAGGCATCTCAGGTGGAGAGGCTAGCAGGGGCAGAAATTTAGATGAGTCGGTGTTGAATCTTGGATTGCTACTCTACTGCTCTTCTGTCCAGGCTTTCCTAATGCCTTTTGCCACTTCAACTCCTTCAACAGCCTAGTGAAATCTGATCTTTCTCAGGGTAATCATTATGATTCATAAAATAATGTTAGGATCACAGAAAAAGCAGCTTTATTGGTACAGTTATCAAAATATTAAACACATTGTGATGTAATCTTTTTTTTAGGATTAATAGCAGTGTCTCATGTAGAGTCTAATAATTATCACCACTTCAATGTTGTTGTTGCCAATATTTTCCATAAAAGGCTGTCATCAATTCTGTCTCGTCATTTAGGGACATATTGTTCCCCCCTCAGTGGTGGCTCATTCCTCTCTTCTTGAATCTGCTCTGCTTTGGTGATGTACTAGACAGAATGTACAATTAAGTTCTTGGAGGTAACTGGCTAGGTAGTAAAAATTCTTGCATTACGAAATACTTGCCTGTCTTGCTATTGGGATTCTCCCTTATGAGAAACTCAGTCCATAGTCCCATACTATTGGAGTCCCGAGTCATAAAGCCTGTGCTTGTCACACTGGCTTAAAGTTCCATATAAACTCCAGTCAGTAGCCAATGTCCATTCCCAGAACAAAATGCTAGACAGAAGAGGGAGGCTTCGGTAATCCCAGAACCCAGAGGAAAGGGCTCCCTTTATTCCAGGTTCAGCAGAGATCCTGCCTCAAATAAGTAAAAGTGGAGAGTGGCTGATTGAGGAAGAAAAGCAATATCAAATTCAGACCTCCACAAACATGCACACATATGTACACAAGTCCCTGCACATACCCTTGCACTCATATACACATAAACAGGCACACATGCGTGCACACACACACACACACACACACACAGAGTAAATTATATACATGGATGGAAATTGCATAATGAAACATTGTTGTAAAAATAATCCTTATAAAAGATAGGAATATGTGTTGCTTGAAGTTATATCCCTGGATTTAGACATGGAGAGTACTCAAGGGGGAATAAAAACCACTGGAAGGGGCTAGGGAAATGGCTCAGTGATTAAGAGCACTTGTTCTTGCAGAAGACCTTGGTTTGAGTCTCAGCACCCACGTAGAGGCTCCAGTTCCAGGGGATTTGACACGCTCCTCTGACCTCAACAGGCAATAGACATGGCAGCTCTCAGGAGACAGGCTACCTACTGGCCTTCTCTCTGGCGTGTGCTGCTCTCTTCTTTGTATACCTGCCCACCTGTCCAGGGGTCACACTGACAGTATGGGCGGGGCTCAGTCATCTTTCAAGGCAGTCTCTCACAGCCAGGGCCACAGACCAACATGATGGGGCCAATAAAGGTTATCTCTCCCCATGTGACCCCAGGTTGTTTCAAATTGACAGTAAAGACCAACCAGGACGCCATAAAAGACACAGATAGTGCTTTTATGTGAGTATTGTGACATGTTTGTACAATCATCACTACAACTTATCACTTCATGAACAAACAACATGACATTGAGAATGCCTTTAAGTTTTGTTTTTCTAGTGAAGGTATATTTAGTATTTATTCAAGTTTTACAAAACATACTAATATTTCTTATAGTATTCATGTGCTTCGTGTGGGTATTGAGGCATGTGTTGTATATGATATATATATATGGCTTTGGTTTTGGTTTATTGAGCAGTCCATGGAGTTCTGAGTGGCATGGAAATCACTTTACAGCCCACACTTGCCACAACCTTGAGACTCTCTTCCTACTTGATCCCACTATTGGGACTATAGGCATGCACCATGCATCATTTCCTTAATCCTGTCTTCCTCTCTTTCTCCCTCTCTCTTTCCTTTCATCTCTTTTCCTGATGCGTTTTCTTTTATACTTTAACACTGAACTACTTGAAGACACCTTCGAATTTTCATTTGATTTTGTGTTCTACCAATAACCTGGCTGTCTTTCTATCACAAACTGTTAATCCGTGATTAAGTTTTGCTCCCGTGTTATCCTGAGGTTAGAGGGATATTCCTCTTCTTTGTTTGCTTGCTTGTTTATGGCTACCAGGTACAATCTAGGATTTGGCATGCTGTAGATGGTCAGGAAATGTTAGAATAAGAAAAGTAGAATAAAGAGATGAGCGCGGAACATCTCACGGGTCTTTCCTAACGTGTGTGTCCAGCGTATTGGAAACCTTGAAAAGGAATTATGTCACACAGAAAACCTTGGTGAGCAGGAATTGGTGGTGACTCTCCGGAGACCTTAGCAACCACATAGGATGTGCTGATGTTGGGAAACGCTTCCCCCCAGACCTGATCTGTAACTCATTCAGTATGGTGTTTCTTTAGAATTCCTGGGCCAGAAACTCACTCTGTGAGAAGTGCTTTCCAATGGGGGAGAAGATACAGCATGGGAGAGAGCAGGGCTTCCTTCCTTTTTTAATTCTTCTTCAGGTATTCCCAGTAGGTGCCTCTCATTTTTCTTCACCCGTGGCAAGTCTGTGGCTTCTCATTCAAGCACCTTCACACAGTTTGTCTGCTTCCTTCTCCTTCCCCTTACCATCCACCTGATGGGCCCCCTGTGGCTCAGCACCCGAGGGCCTCTTGGGCCTGGTGTACTTTGCCAATCAGGAGTTTAGAGCTCACTGGGGATTCACTGCCTCTTCAGCCCGCAGGCCTCCTGTGGCTTAGCATCCAGTATTTGACACCCCTCCTGTGGTTTTAGTTAGGGAGCAGCTTGTGCATCTTCTGTTTCCTGTGAAATCGTTTCAGAGGTTACCTTCTCTCATTTGCATACCGCGGGTGCACCTGTTTCTGTTTGGTTTCCTTTTCTCAGCGCAAGTGTAAGAGAAGCTTGTGGCAGAGACAGCCTCCAAGCCAGATGAACACAATGGCTTTAGTTCCTAAGAAGGGGCCCAAGTCACGTTGGTTGTTTGAAATGCAGAGTTTAAACGCCAGTATCATTGAAGAAATTAGCTGTGACTTAGGGACCAGAGAGGGGCCTGCCATTCTCTGGGTCTCCTTGTATGTGTACTTGGGGTGTGCTTAAGGAGATCTTGCCAGCATGAATGATTCATATACCTCCCTCTTTTCAAAATGATCTTATTTATCAGAAAATGTCACTCAAGGGCAGGCTCTAGGCAGAGAAAGCTAAAAGGTGTTTCCAAAAGATCGGAAGGAAAGGAAATAGTTAAAAGACTTTAAATTGCTAGAGAGGGCTTTTGCTTTTTTTTTTTTTTAATCCGGGGAAAGCAGCAGTTTGCATGGAAATCACAGGTTTTATACATTAAGTATGGTTATGAGTCTTTTCCCTAAAGCTGTATAAGAAATGTGGGCAGCTCCTTCAGTGCCCCCCAACCCCCCAGGAAAAGGACCAGGACTAAAGACCGACGTGGCTCCTTGCCAAGAATTTTCAGGTAACAAAGAGAAGGCAGAGACTAATTGTTTCCCAGAAAACACTGGATTTGATTGATAACATATTTCTTGCTACATCACGTTTAGTTCAAGCCTCATCAAGAAAATAAAATCAACATTTTTTTTTGACTGTATAATACCAGCATTTTCTATTCCCCCTTTAACACCACCACCTCCCATCATAGGCAAAGAAATCGGTTTTCATTAATGGAGATCGTGGCAGTTCACTCTCCACTAGGGCAGGGGAAGAAGACTCAAGAAAACGAAGAAACGTTTAGTTTGGCTCATGCTTCCAGAGACTGTTTGACCAGCTCAGTCAACTGTGAACCTGAACCACAGAAACTGAGGCAGTGAACTAACATCCCAGGAGGAGGGAATGATGGGGAAATCCCAGAAGCAGGGATGATGGCCCAGAAGCAGAGACAGTGGAAGGGATAGAGACAAAGTCCCACTGCCCCTTTTTCAATTAGAAGGCACTTTTTAATTGGATATTTTTTACTTACATTTCAACTGTTATCCCCTTCCCTGGTTTCCTGTCCATAAACCCCCTACCTCATTCCCCCTCACCCTTCTTCTATGAGGGTCTTCCCCTCCTCATCATCCACCCACCCCTTCCTGCCTCCCAGTCCTGACATTCCCCTACACTGGGGGTGGGAGGTTCAGCCTTGGCAGGACCAAAGGTTTCTCCTCCCATTGGTGTCCAACAAGGTCTTCCTTTGCTACCTATGCAGTTGGAAACATGGGTCAGTCCATGTATAGACTTTGGGTAGTGGTTTAGTCCCTGGGAGCTCTGGTTGGTTGATATTGTTTTTCTTATGGGGTTGCCAGCCTCTTCAGCTCCTTCAATCCTTTCTCTAATTCCTCTAATGGGGACCTTGTTCTCAGTTCAATGGTTTGCTGCTAGCATTCGCCTCTGTATTTGTCATGCTCTGTCTCAGGAGACAGCTGTATCAGGCTCCTGTCAGCATGCACTTCTTGGCATTAGCAATATTGTCTGGGTTTGGTGGCTGTGTGTATATGGGCTGGGTCCCCAGGTGGGGTTTTAAGGACTTCCTCCAGCTAGGTCCCATCTCTTTATGATCCTTTTGGCTGTAAGCTTAGTGCAGACGGTTTTCATCTTTAAGGTGCATCAGAATCAAATTCGATGTTCTTAACACATGTGTGGTCTGAATGCTGAACCAGTTCAGAAAGTGCTACTGGAGCAGCCAGTACTTTGTTGAAATACTCGCTTTGTTTAATACAAAGTGCTCAGACACTGCGTGACTTTGCTTGGCATAGCATTGCCACACATGCAGATATATGACTAAGGGAATAGTCTGGGCACCAACATGCTATGAGCTGTTGTAAGATCAACATATAATTACATTACTTTCCTCCATTCTCTTTTCTTCTTCCTATTTCTCCTATGCCACTGTGCCCCGGGTTCCCTCTCAAATTCTGGTTGTTTGTTAATTGTGTGAATTTGTGTGTGCATATATATATGTGTGCATATACATACCTATAATCTATCTCTTTTGTGTATATATCTTCTTTCTATCTATCTATCTATCTATCTATCTATCTATCTATCTATCTATCTATCTATCTATCGAGAATGTGTTATCCTTCCATTACCACTCATTGTTAAAATCCATATCCATATAAGGTATATATACAGTCCTACCCAGCTGTTTATGTGCATATATATCTACACATGTATATATGTATATATACACACATACATACATACATATATAGCTGTATAGGAATATTTATTTCTTTTCTTCCTTGGCAAGATTGTATAGAACCTTATGGTATTTAAACATCAGTCCTCAGGGAGGAGGTTTTCAGGTCAGGTCCAATTCAGGTCTTCCGTCTTCCGTCCGGGGTCTGTGTATAAATTGCATGGTATCTTCAGTTATAGCGACATGCTTCTAACATCTGGAAGGCAACCAAAGGCAGCAGTAATAGCTCGTATTGTATTGAGAGTCATTTGGTTTTACCTGGCCAACAACTGGAAAGCATATTTTTGTTGCCTGGCTACTAGGGTTTTATTAGATAGTCTATAGATCCTGGGTGTAGTAATGTCAGCCTAAGCCACTCACGGTCATTTAAACCCCAATTCAAGCCACCCCATATTTTCTCAATTTCCTCTTTATATTACTTCTACCCTGCTATTCCTCTTTCTAGTGTTCCTCCCATATGTGATCTTTCTACAGTTGACACTTCTGTAGTTACTCTAGACTGTATAGTCAAATCAAAATCGCTGGTGCCAGGAATCACAAAACAGCGAACATTTGATGTTTGTCTGTCTCCATCGGGATTACCTCACTTAATATACTATTTTCTAACCCCATCACCTTCCCTTTAAATTTTATGGTTTTGTTTTTCTTTACATCTGAATGGTACCCCATAGTGTATATGCACCACAACATTTGCATTTCCATTAGTCATTAGAAAGACATTTATGCTGTTTCTAAATGCTCAGGATTCCTCTGGCTGTCTGAGATACTGTAGGATAGTATTTTCTATCTCTGTGAAAAAAAATAATTAATTGGGGTTACCTTCAATCTTTTCAAGAGATTTTTTTGGGTAGAATGGTAATTTTCACAAAAGTCATTCTACCATTCTATGAGCATGGGAAAGATAAGTGTTTAGAATGCATTTATGAATTATATAGGATTAGAAGACTGTCTTCTCTTAATTCATTCCTCCTCTATCTCTTTTCTTTTCCCCCTTCCTTATTTTTCTTCCTCTTTCTTATTTCTTTGTGTGTGTGTGTGTGTGTGTGTGTGTGTGTGTGTGTGTATCCACCCATCTGTCTGTTGGTCTATCTATCTCTATCTATTTATGTGTATTGCATTCACTCAAATGCACATGTGCATGTGGAAATCAGAAGGCAACTTGCAGGAATGTGATCTTTCCGTCCCCCATATGAACCTGGGAAACAGCTCAGCTCGTCAGGTTCAGTGGCCAAGGGCTTCTGCATGCTGAGCCCTCTCACTCGCACCTACTGTCTGTTCCCGTATTCCAAGTTGAAACTGTATGTGAATGGGACAAGTTGGTTATAATACCGAATAAAGGAAAGTGGATAGCAATCTGCAAGGGTGTGTAGGGAGTTCAATGCGGGAGCCTCGCTACTCTTGGAGAGCTTTAGTATCCTAAGTGCCATGGGGCCATCATATGAAGAGGCAGACGTGTGCACAGTGAAACATAACACACACACACACACACACACACACACACACACACACACACACAGAACGTGAGAATGATGACTTCAGGAAAGAAGACGTCATTTAAAACTGGCAGGACAAGCCAACTTATGGCATATCACATCAGAAGAGTTGCCTATCCATACGTTAAGTACTCCTGTTTTATTATCTAATCATGCTGAGAGAGATGAGTTAAAAGTCCCAATTAAAAGTAAAGAAAGTGAAAAATAAGATAGAAGTCTATTTTACATAAGATAGAAGTCTATTTCGTGTGTCTCTAAAATGTGATCAGATCACCTGTAAGCACTCCTGCCCTGCCTGTTCTTCTCTGCGTGCATTCGGTGTCTCCTCTTTTCACCCTTGGGATATTAATTAATTGTTGATGATTCGGTATCATCCTTAGTTTTTCTGCCTCTGTATCCTCTGTTCTGTTTTTGTGTGACTGAGTTTTGACTTTGAGGAACTGTCACCCACAATTACTGATGAGCAAAATGAGAGTGAAGGTAATGTATCGGATCCCAGTGTCATTGGTGCAAGGAGGTCAAGTTTGTTCTTGCCACCATTCTAATACAGCAAGCAGAAACCAAAGCCTGAACACACAAAACAGTGAGCTAAAATCAAATGGCCACCTTGTTCCTGAATTTCTAGACATGTAACTGTGTGAAACATTGTTCACAAACGCAAATCCACAAATTAGCAAATATGGAAGGGAAAAAGGAAATCAAGGGACTTTAGAAACAACATGCAAAAGCAAGCCAAATGATGGGAGAATTGATGGAATGCTGTCCTTCTCAAGGAATGCTGGTGGGGGAAGAGTACTGAAAGTGTAGCCAGGACACAGGGAAAACTAAGGAAGTGAATAAGGTTCATGTGCACCTTCATGTGCAGTGTATGTACAGACAGGTTCATGGGCACCTTCATGTGCAGTGTATGTACAGACAGTTTCATGTATACCTTCACATGCAGTGTATATACAGACAGGTTCATGCACACATTCACATGCAGTGTATGTACAGACAAGTTCATGGGCACCTTGTACATGCAGTGTATGTACAGACAGGTTCATGGGCACCTTCATGTGCAGTGTATGTATAGACAGGTTCATGTACACATTCACATGCAGTGTATATACAGACAGGTTCATGCACACATTCACATGCAGTGTATACACAGACAGGTTCATGTGCACCTTCGCACGCATTGTAGACATAGGTTAATGTGCACTTCCACACTTAGTGCATACGCAGGCAGATACAGGTGTTTTTTCATACTTAGTACATACTTGGGCATGTTCTTGTACACTTTCACGGTGCAGGGATAGGACTGAAATCCTTGCTTGTAACAAGTGGAAATCTGGTCTCAACTCTTAGTTTCATCTTCAGAAAATGTTAATTAAAATATTAAATAAATATTTAATATTTATATCAAACACAAATAAATATAAATTAAATTTAATATATTAATTTATATCAAATATAAGTGTTTAAAAGGTTAAATAAATAAAATAATTAAACTGAAAATTAAAATATTAATTGGTGTATTTATTTGTGGTGCGTGTATAAGTGCATGCACCTGCCATTGTGTGTGGAAGTTGGAGAACAAATTGTAGAAGTTCTCTTTTTTCTTTCCCTTACTTATCTTGGAAATGGAAGTTAGGTAACTATGCTTAGAAATAAGGACCTTTCTCCCCTCAGCTACCTCACTGGCTCTAAAGCTTTAACAACCAGGCAGCACATCTTTCTTGCTCTAAGGATCGAAAGAATCTTCTTTGTACTTTTTCCTTTCGTTTTTTTTGTCCTCCATTTTCTTGCATTTCATGCAGGTGATGACACCGCTTGCTTTCTGGGCGTCCTAACAGAAAGAGTCTACTCCACCTCCATAAAATATTTAAAACTAGTTATCTATACATAATGCTATTATTTTCTACCTTTTCACAAATAGCACATTTCAAACTGTTACCCTTGCTTGAAAATATACATTTTAGATTTTTTCATATTACTCCATAAAATACATCACTTTGAAAGAGACTTAAAGTTGAATTTGTACACCACACAATCCATCCATTTAAGGCTTTCAAATGTAAGGTTTTTAATGTATTTACAGAATCATGTAATCAACATCATAGTCAACTTTAGGACGTTTGATTAGTTTGTAGAGAACCCCTTCATCTATTATCCATAACTCCTTAATATCCCATCTTGTCTAGCCTTGAGCAAATAAAAACTTCCACCATTGCCACTTTTTCCTTTTTTCCCTCCCCCTCTTCCTTCTTTGGTCTGTTCTATTCGTTTGATATAAATGGAATAACGCACTTACTGCTTTCACTTTGCATAAATTTTTCAAGGTTCGCCCATGTTACGTCATGTGCATTCTTTATTTGAGAGTGGATGGCTAGGTTCCACATGTGAAATGTGCTTGGTCTGCACAATGATAGATGAGTGTCCATGCACTAACGTCCACAGTGTGCTCTTAGACATAGTCCTTAATTCTTACATCCTAGCTCTTATTAAGCACCGTAAGTTAAATACCCCGGTTACAGACATACCTTCCACAAAGGGTCATTTTAACTGTCTGCTGACAGGTCTAGTCTAACTTTTAAAGGGAAGAATTTGAGGCGAACTGAAGCTGCTCATATCTGAGTGTCAGTGGTGTATGCTTTCCTCTTTGCTTTGCGTCCTCAGGCTCTTTCCTAAAGGGGATAAATGCCCAGGGCTTGCAGCACCCCAACATCCTCTCCTTTCTCTCTGCCGTCCTAGAGAAAACTGTCTATCTCCCCGCAAAGTCAAACTCATTTCTAGCTCTTTCCTATGCTCTTCCTTTTCAAGTTGTCGTTCCATTGGCTGTCTCTTTTCAGTCCCTCCCTCACCTTCTGTTCCCCCCCCTCTGTATGGTACCTCCTGTTAGCACACATACATATTTTCATGATTAAAAGTTTCCTGGATCTCTCATCAAATTCTAAACCCCCAATTCATCTCTTTTCATTCTGTCTCTTTGCCCTTGGTGATTTCCAAGAAAATAAAATTTCCAGTTATAAGACCATCACCAGATGACACCATCAGTAGAAACCATGAAATATTTTCTGCTTTTATCCACTTGACTTGAAGTCTCTTCTGGGGTGACTTCAAGAGCTCTGACACTAAACCCAAAGACACTCTCCTGCAGTCTGACTCTTGCCACTTAACTTTCTTTTGTCCAGTGGTCTCATTTTAACATAAGGGAGTCATGTTCCATTAATAATTCTAAAAGTATAGATTTTAGAAACATTCAGGAATCTGAGAAGCCAAGATGGGTGGAAGCATCAGGAGTCAGCCAATCAAAGCAAGCCACAGCATACGCATCGTTACCTCCTGAGGGCACCACTAGATTGACTCTCAACTGTTGGATTATTCCTATGGTTCTTCCCCTCTACACTCTACCTCCTGCTCATAATTTCAGACCACAACTCAATTGTGTGGGATTTCTCCATGTGCTAGAAACTCATCAGTGGTTTGCCATCATCCTCAGAATGAAGTTCATCATTGTTCTAGAGAACACCCAACATCCTGTTTGCTCTGCTTTTGCCTGCTTTTCTCACTGACTCTCTTCTCACTGTCCTGCATCGACACCCCCTCCTCTTTTCTTTTTTGCTGTACTTCCAATGCAGTTATCTCTCTTCCACTCTTTGCGTAAAGATGGCTTCCTCTGTATTTGGTCAGCATCTTCCTGCAGTCTTTACCGTTGCTCTTACAGCATTCCACACCTTTCTGCCTACCGATTTCTACAGTTTGTGTTTCTTTAGCTGTTGTAATTGGTTGGGTTTTAATATCCAATTCTTAGTTTTCAAACTCTTGGCCCATGTCGCTTTGGTTCACACAACAGGGGAACGTCAGGGGTGTTGTGAGTATCCAGACCTGCATGTTTGACACGTGAAAGAGATGAGAGTGAAGAAGTCCTTTTCCATGCCTGGCACTGGGATGCTTTTGCACGTGTTATTTTTCATAATATTTATCATCACCCCTGTGATGTCTTTCTCTGTGTAGTCTTTGTCAGGGACCAGACCCTGCAGGGAGGAAGCGCAGACACATTTGAGCAATGGTAGTAACTGCAGAACTGCTTTTATTTTCTTACCCTTGCAGTAGGATTTCATGTTTCCTTTATTGTTATGGTTATTCTGATGATTTTGTCAGAGGTAAATACTAAAAAGTCTTCAAATCTACTTCCTCCTTTCAGCCCCTTCAGCACTAATTTCAATCCGATTAGTTGCATTTAAAGTTTCTCCTCAACACAGGTACATACCCATGGTCCCAGCGTGCACGATGTGGAGGGGGAAGGATGACATGTTCAAGGGCAGTCTGAGCTACACAATAAGAGCCCATCCCAAAAGTAAACAAAAACGTTACTCCTCTTCACGAAGTGGCAGCATCTGAGCAGCATCTGTCATTGTTTAATATTTGACAGTATTACCAAATTAATGAATAGGTACGTGTGCCAATTTATTCATCAGGGATAATGCCATCCTTTATATTCCTGTCTTGGAGAGTACCATATGTCCTACATTGAAAAGAGGGAAAATTTCAGTATCTGTGTCCGTCTTGTAGAAGATACGTTAGAGTGCTAGGATTTTGGCTGAAGTTGTAGAATCTGAATATTATTGTAATTCTGACTATACCTGGAATTATGAATATACTTGGAATTATGAATAAAAATAAAACGTTTGACACTGACAAAAGATTTGAATTTAAAAATGGGAATTTCTCTTGAGAACTCAAGTAAAATCTTTAGATCAGATTCATATAATTTATTGAAATCCACAGATTTCACCAACAGATACACACAGACCTTAAAGGCTTTAGAACATTCTAAATATATGGAAAAGTTCAGAAGAACGATAATCACTACATTAAGTATCTGCAGACTTTTATATAATAAAATAATTTTGTACGTTTAGAATTGTTACATTGCTTAGCCAATTGGGATTGCACATTGAAATATATGAGTCAATATTTGTTAGGATGATACTTTAAGCTTTCTCAAACAATAAATCTATATTCACAAAACAGGGTATATATAAAATTTAAAAGCAAAATAGAATACAATCGACAACATCTTTAAGGAATATAGTAATGTTTGGGGATTTTCTTCCAGTTAGAAAAATATATTAAAATCTTGAGAACAAATAATCAACAGTAGTGAGGAAAAATGAAGAATCTTATAAATTTTGGAATATATTGTGTTCTCTGTTTGAAGTGGAAACTAAACCAGGGCTTTGTCCCCAATGAGGAACTCACCAGGAAACAATTCACTGAATAGAGCATTTGCTGCACAGATCTTTGCTTAAAGAGCTTCAGTCAGGGGCAAATAATTTTGTAGGGTTCCACACATTTTTCTTCAGTGTTAAACTGTGAATATCGGTGAACTCATTAGAAATTGGTCTCATTGTTTTTCTTGGGGAAACAAATCAAAACAAACACACATCAGAATACGTTTTAAGCTTAGTCTGATTTTAATAATGTACAATATATTAATTGGACCACCTGAGAGGTACCAGCTTTTTCCTTCCCATACAATATGTTTGCTTATCCACATATGCAATATTAGGATTGGAGAGAGTGGTTTATCCCCAATCTTTATGTCAGCCCATATTCATTTGTAGTGAACTAAAGTAAAAGAATTATGTGGCTATAGCTTAACAAATAACCTCAAATTTATCAAAATGCATAGCTATTCTCTGGATTTCGAAGTTTGCTTTTTTCTCCTTGCTTATTGTATTTGACCTGTTGGTGCAGGCAGAAAACTTATGCTTTATGTTTGAAATTGCAACTTTAAGTCAGCTTGTCTGAAGTTTTTGAGGTTTTATGGAAAATGTAGCTGTGTCAGTTAGGATCTCTATGACTGGGATAACACAATGGGACCAAAAGCAACTTGGAAAGGAAAGGGTTTATTCATCATATAGCTTGTCCTCTTAACTGCCAGGGAAGTCTAGGCAGGAACTCAAAACAGAAACTGATGCAGAGACCATAGAGGAACATTGATTACTGGCTTGGTCCTCATGCTTTTCTCAGCCTGTTTGCTTAGAGCACCCAGCACCACCAGCCAAGGTGTGATGTCACCACCACTGTACTCTGGGCCCTTCCACATCAATAATCGATTAAGAAAAGCACCACTTCCCCATCTTGTGGGAACAGTTACTCAATTGATGTTCCCTTTTCCAAAATGATTCCAGTTTATAACAGGCTGACGTAAAAGTAGCACAGAACTCTCCCTAGATGAAAACAGTCGAACCAGAATGATGAGAAAAGGCTTTAATTTCCCATCATCATTATGAAGATAGTCTCACTTTCCGGCATTTTCCTTTTAGAATTTGGGGTTCAAAGGATTGATCTGACACTGTTGGTAATTTTACTTAAAAACCTTCCTATTACCCAAGATTCGCCATTTTTTTGTTTGTTTATATAGAACAGATGGTATAGTCTAGAGGAAGAGGCAAACATTGTATGTTAAACATTTTATTGATCAATTAAAATATCATAATTTAAAGTGTTGATTCTGCTGTGGGAATTATGCAAGTCTGCACGGGACTGGAAAAGGCATTCAGACTGTATGTGGGGTGGGATGAGAATGGTAGTGTGTAGTTTAAATGAGGGGGGCTATTTTCTCCTCTTTTCTAATCTCCCTCCTCTCTGTCTGAATCTCTGTTGAAGTCTGTCTCTCTGTCTCTCTTTCTATCTCTCTCTCACACATATACAAGTGCACACATGCACACACACACACACACACACACACACACACACACACACACACACACACACCCCAGGGAGGCAGATGGTTTTCCATCAAGGTGTGAGGAACCTGCCTTTCTTTCTTGAATCGTGCCTCCGGGCCCTTTGCAAACTGTTTCTTTTGCCTATTTTTAAGACCAGTTTGAAAAAAAAACATGATAGTCAGGATAGAATAAAGCAACCACCTGTGTGGATTTGATTTAAAAAAAAAGTATGCACTAAAGCTTGCAGCTCATCTAACAGTGCTGCTCCAAAGAGAATGCATCCTTCTTGCAAAGCAGAATCCAGTTCTGGTTCTCTATGTGGGAGGGGTCTCTTGAGAAGTCAGTGCCATTGTTTCAGTAATGTGTCTCCTGGACACTAATTTTCAGCCATGTTAACCTTTCATCCCTGTAAATTATTTATGTATAAAATCTTCCACTAGTTTTGGACCATTGTTCTTGGCCATATTTATAAATTATGATGATCTATTCCCTTAAAGTTAAGCAAGGCTACAAATGATGGAAGGTACCACCAATAATTGCACTCTGAGCTAAAAATACTCCCCTCTTTTATTTAAGGCAGGGTTATCTCATTTGCTAGAGACCCAATGACATTAGCAGTTACTGTTCATTTGGTTTGTGCATTTACAGGAAAATATCACAGCTGAGTCTGAGTGCAGAAATAAACCCATTACTTATGGAAGGTGCAGGAAAACGACATCCTGCAGATAAATGGTCCTTGTGTGTCCCTGTGTGCCCTGCATGCTCTTGCTGTTCCTCAGAAGCCTCATGTCCACTGCCGAGGCAGGCTGCCTACCCGACAATGGAGAGTTGTAGTGGAAACTGTCCTCGCCACCTAAGTTATGGGGCTTCATACAGTACCTACCATACAAATAGTGGTTCTGTCTCCCCTGATTCATGCCTATGCATGTGACCTCATCATTGTTTCCAAGACCTGTGCCCTTTACCCTTGATCTCATTTCTGTAGGATTTAGACGAGTGTCAGACCCTTGGAATGCTACCCAATAGTGACCTTGATTCTTGGACTTTTCTGGGGGCAGGAGAGCTGAGTATAAATCTAGGGTTGAAGTTATATGAAATATTTCATCATTATATTAGTTAAATGACTCCTGGTACAAAAAGAAGTCCTAGTCCCCTCAGAGACATCTGTCTTCACACTTGGGTCAGGTCTTTCCTTTTCTGCTCTTGAGGCTAGTGCTGTATTTGTACAAGAGTAGGTCTTCTTTGTTTTTTGTTATTCTTATGTGTAGTGCATGAGAGAGAGAGAGAGAGAGAGAGAGAGAGAGAGAGAGAGAGAGAGAGAGAGAGATCCTAAAGACTTTCATTCCTTAGACGTAAGTTTCCAGGTAATTCTTTTAAAGCTCTTATTTATATATTCCTGATTGTCAAAATAGAACATATTTAGAAATCAAACCCAAAACCAGTTGCTTGGCAAGAGACACTAGGATAGCTATGGTGGTGTTTAGTTAGCACTTGATAGATGAGTCAGTGGTGAAGGAGTGTGATTCGGTACTCAGAGACACCACCCCATGGTTGGTCCTAAGCCCCTTTGGGGGGATAGGCAGTCTTTAATTACATCTGGAGCTCATTATTTCTTTTTGGAGGCTCTTTCCAGATCAGCTCCCCCATCAGCCTCCCATTGAGCAACAGAAATTCCAGATGGTTCCCTCCATATGCCAGAGCTCACTCTCTCAAGTAGGATAGATTGGTCATTGACGGAATAGGAGGAGAGAGCGGCACTCAAGTAGGGATAGGTGGGAAGTGCTGGGGGACAGTGAAGAGAGAGGTGGCCCATCCTTTGTATTTATTAAGTGCGTTATATAACTTTATGACCTCTAGAAATGCCTTGAGGAATGTCACAGAGATGAAGCCACTTGTGGAGAGTGTGGCATATTTGTCACAGTCACAGTCACACCGGGACAATAATCTCTACAAGCCGTCCATATAGCTTAGGACAGTTTGACCTGGAAGCTTGTCTCGGCCACTTTCCGTATGAAGTGTGCTTTTCCTGGTTCACGTCAGTGTCATCTCTACAATTGTGATACAAGGAGAACCCCTTTAATAGGAAAGGTTAAATGATATATGTTTATTTCATTATAGCAGAATATTTTAGTATATTTTCCAATCAGAAGTACTTGGAAATAAAAATATTGGACCACCTCCATTTAATTAAAGTATAGCATCACTTCAAGTCTATATAACATTATTTTATTATTATATCTGTATCATGTAATGGTAAGAAACACCTGTTACTCATCTTTTATCTCCAACTTTGTGAAAAGTTTGACATATTGCAAGAAAGCCAAGGAACAAGAGAGTTGGAGAGTTGAATTTAGGAAACTCAAAAGTGCAAAATATAACACCCAAAGAAACAATATTAATACTTCGCTTCCCTGCAGCCCATCTTTTCTCCCCTGGATGCTGTTGGATTATATGTATGTATGTATTCCTTGGGATGATTCTGAAGACCTAGTGTACATTAGATTTTGTTTCAGATCCTGATAAAATAAACACAAGGGGAGAAGTCATATACTGATCCCATGCAGTTAATCTGTGTATGATTCCTAGGAAACTGGTTGGGATATTTGGAGTAGGAAGGATCAATTCAAAGGGAGAGTTCCTTCAAGATCAGAATGTTCTAAAAGCAAAAACCCAAATCCTATGTATTTGTCATATTTTTACACAGGCGTTACCTTCAAGGAGTCATGTATGTGTGTGCATGTGTGCGTATGTGTGCTTGTGTGCACATTAGTGTGTGTCTGCATGTGTGTGTTTCTGTGCATATTTTGTGAATGAACAAATCATTTATTTGGCTGTGTTTATCGTTTTGTATAATCAAGGTCTATATGCAAACATTGACTATACTTCGGGACACGTGATGACCATTTGCACAGAACTTTAATCTTTAAAGGTCTTTGCTTTGAAATAACTTTTTACTTCAAAATTGTGAACATGCTTAATGTATAAAACCTTAACATTGTCTTGATATTTTATTCTTTTGTTTGAATATTTTGGAAAGAGCCTGAGATGAGACTGAGATCTATGTCTTTATTTGTCTAGTAAGTTATTATATACCTGTTAGTAGTGTGGTAGACTCTTGAATTCACTGTGTATGGACTAAATTCTCCAAAGCTGGAAATTCTTGTTTAATGTCTTTCAACATTATAATGAGCATAACTCATTTCTTTTATAAATGATTAGTGTTTTCCTCTAAAAAGAGGACAGGAAGGACAGACTCAGTGACAACAACTACCTAATATGCAATCACGTGTGGTTGTAACTCAAATAATACATATTAGTGTTCTGACTTAAATATGTAGATGGCTTCTTGGGAGTATGAAAGAGACTGGTTGTTTCTCCAGAGGCAGTAGTAGGGGAGATCTCTAAGGAGGAGGTGAGGAGTGCTTTACTGTCAGCTACAATCCAGGATTGTTCATGGAGTGCACAGTGCTGATGATGCTGGGCCATGCAGCTACTTCGAAATCTACCACTCAGCTCAGCTGAGAGAACTGAGGTGGGAGAAAGTATGGGCTAGGCTGAAGGTGTTGTAACAGAAGTTAGCCTCCATGTTATTGGCTACAACTCAGTCACATGATTTCATTTAACTATAAAGACAGCTGGGGTCTAAAACTGTAAACCCAGGAGGAAGAAGGAACCAATTAGCTTGCAGCCTTCTAGTCTTTGCCACAGGAGGGCATGACTGGTCTTCTAACTAAGGAACTATGTAAGCACTAGCAAGACACTTGCTCAGGACAAGTTAATTTGCCTGGTCAGGTCCCTATGAATGGCAGAGTACATTGTTTTCTGCCATTAGAAATGAGATTAGACTAGTAAAAGAACTTTTTTTTATTTAAAAAGAAAATCTATAAACCTGTCAGTGGTTGTGGTACTTGAAATTTAAGCAGAAACATTTATTGAGCACTTTTAATTCATGTTGAAGAGAGCAACACTTGATAATTTAGCTGACATGAAATATTTACTGTTTTAAGTGAAAATGTTTTATTCATACATTATTTTTAAGTTCAGGCAAAAATCTGTGATTATTTCTCTGGAAATTATACAGGAAAGGCTTTTCTGAGAGGGATGAAGGGAGGAGGGGCGAAGGGAGGAGGGGTGAAGGGAGGAGGGGTGAAGGTGAGGAGTATAAAGGTTTGAAATCACCCATCAACCCTACAACCCTGCTAAGCAAATGGATATTTATATACTCAATGGTTCTCTTCAGCACTTACTGTGGACTTTGTATTACATTGTGGAAATTAGGGAGTTACCATGTTGTATAAGCACCCTAATCTATTTAATATTTTAATATTTTAATACTCACAAAAGACTTATGAGGAAGTAGATACTATTTTCATTCCCATTTCATGGACAAGATAATTGAGACGTATAAGGATAAAATTGTTCTTCCATCTAGCAGATAGAAGAGGTGAGCTTTAGAACCAAATTGTCTTATCTTTTCAAGGCCAAGGCCTTAGCCATTGTTCTGTATGCCCTGAAACTGAGTCAAAATTGAGGATACAGGTATGTCACATAGGGAGTTCATAACTTTATGTACTAATCTTGTACTAATTTGGGGTTGTGTTTGGGGGTATTTTAGGATATAAGCAAGATTTTTCTGACCATAACATTTATTTGCTACACACAACTGACATTCTTTCCTATTTGTTAGTAAGACTGCCTCATATAGAGTATTTGTTCTGGTTGTTGTACCTGGCCTGACTCAGGTAACAACACACGCAGCTCCTGAATTGCCAGAAGCATGAGACATCCCTGGAGGAAAGAAAGGGGCTCTTGTCTTAGCCCAATCTCCGAGTGACCGTTTTTTGTCTCCTGCAGACAAGACGGTTCTTGTGGATACTGATCTCCCCGTGCTTAGATGCCTCTATGTGATGGGTACCTTAGAATTCCCTGTGGACAGAAGCAACGTTCTGAGTGTGGCGTGCTTACTCATTGCAGGAGGGGAGCTTAAAGTAGGTGAGTAAATGCTCTGGGATTGGATTGGGAGGGTAGGGATGGTCAAGTTCTGGAGAAAGCATTCTTGGCAATGGGAGGTAGCAGGAATCTGTTGCTGGCACAGGCTGGGGAAGCCTAAGGTTAGGGATGGATTTCTCAGGGGATGTTGAGATGTGGACAATGGGGACTTCTGGTTCTTCTTTTTCATTCTCTGTCCTCAATTCCCTTTTGTTGCCCTAGAGGGACTCTTAAAAAAGTCAGATAACCAGGGGCCAAACCTACCACAGACTCATACTGACTGTTCGACTTCAAGCAAAATCCTCAGGGGATTGCAAGAATCTGTAACATGTACAATAATGGACTCTACCACAGGGTCATGAGATGTATAAATAATCAGAGGCAGCTATTCACATGGTCTTATGTTAGGTGTTTGATATAAGACACCTTATGTTACTTTAATCAGTCAGGGTGTTCACATACAAATCAATAACATGAACTTTTTTTTTTTAGTATTTAAGCAAGCGAACAATTTACATAATTACGTGTTTGGAATGGTGTAAAATATTTTTCCTATGCTTTGCTGTAAAAGGCAGAGAGAAGGGGCTGTTCCCAGAATCCAGATTTTGTAAGTGTGTAAATGGTTATCAGACAGATGCCTGAGTGTTTGCATGTCAGGAACTCAACTGGCCCATGAGAGTGTCTTACAGGAATAAATACTCTAACCTGTCTCTTCTCACCAGGGTTGGGAGACAGAGAGCTCACCAGCTCTGCATTGAGAGGCCAGCACCACCCGGGGCATGGCACAGATTAGCGATGGCAGCTTAGGAACCTGGGCATCAGCAGAAGTTGTTCGGCCTAGTTGGCTTCCAGCTCTCAGAACAGACACGGTGCTCCCACCAGTAGAGCCAATAAGTCAACTGACTTACCTCATGCTGTTAGTCTTGGCAACGATCTTGTCAGCTGTAATCCCCGCTCTTTCTCCATGCACTGCCTCAAATACCTATTTTCCCACTATACACTTGTACAAGGTTTCTTTTGTTTTACCTTGGGTATTGGGACACTTAAGTCTCCTGCCTTTTAACGTGTTCCTTCATTAGGTTACTTTTGCTCATTTCTACTCTGGGAAACATCAGTATTCTGATATTCTCATTTCTGATTAAGACTATTCTCCCATTTGTTTAGCAGTCTCTAAAACACCCATCTAATCACTGATAGAAATATTTAATGAAATGAACTCTGCTTGTGTCAGCAAAAAAAAAAAAAAAAAAAAAAAGCATTTGAAGCCATCATCTTATGACTAGAGAGTTCTTCTTTTCAGGCTTCCGGGGTCACTTATAACTCATAACTTGCGGACTGAAATTTGCACCTTTGAAAGAAAGCGTCATCATGTCAGCCTCCAGTCTTGCTTTCGATATTTTGGATATTTTAAAATTATGTCTATTCCTAACTTGATTTTACCCATCACTAGATAATGGTGTATATTTTTTTCTCTTTTTTCCATCCATGTGTTCCAGGCCTAAAGGTTGCTTATTAGAACCCATCTGCCCACTCCTATGTGCGTTATGCCTGAAGGAAGACTTTCAACCCATCTGTCCACACCTACGGAAATCCCAACATGAGGGAGATAATATGTCTAGTTAGTAAACAAACTTAATAGATGTGGACATTGACACAGCATACTGCCAGAGCATATCTGCCCAGTGATACCATTTGATCCAAATCCTAACAGTGTAGAATTCTAGTTCTTGGTGGTTAAGATTCTGAGGCAGTAGATGCTGGCCAAAGATATCATCTGACTTGTAGATTCATAGAATGCTACACTTGGAAGTAAATTGGAGATCAAAGTTGCCTCATGAACATCAGAGTCAGGTACATTATTTTCCCAGTGCTTGTCTCACTAGAACACATGTGTGAGCAGAAGGTGTAGCAGCTAAAGAAACAGGAAAGACAACTGACCATTGTGCTCTAGATGCTGTTATTATAGTGACTGATAAATGCATCATGAGCAAAAAATGTAATAATAACAATGAACACCCCCCACAATATGTATTTATTTGAAAATATTTAGTTTTAGCCATGTATATTAGTGTGTGTCTTTGTGTAGGAATGTGCTTTTGGAGTCCAGAAGAGGGTCTCAGGCACCTTCTGCCACTGGAGTAGAGCGACAGTGATATAGGCAGTCGTGAGCCTTCTGATTAGGAGTGTTGGGTAACTAACTCAGGTCCTCTGTACTAGTCATTGGAATTCTTAACTGCAGGGCCATCTGTCCAGCCAGCGTGCATATCTTAAGAGATGGTGAGATGGCTTCATTTTATAACCTGGACAACCTTTATCTATTCTTTAACAACTTACCTTTTGGCTTTAGCTTTTCTTTTATAAAATGTTTATTACACATTTATTCATTACATATGGGTGTTTATATGTGTGTGTGTATGTGTGTGTGTGTGTGTGTGTGTGTGTGTGTGTGTGTGTGTGTGTGTGTGATAGGCAGAGGGGGGCATTTAGTTTTGTGCATGTCATACTTCACCTGTGGAGGTTTATGGACAACTCGTAGAAGCTGGTTCTCTCTGTCCACCATGTGGGTTATGGATCCTGGGAATTGAACTGAACTCAGAAGGTTATCAAGCCTAGTGGTACTGGTGGCAGGCCCCACTTCAACATGCTCCCAAGTTTCATTAAATATGCCACGTACTAGAAGTTCATAGCTATGAACCATGAGTAACATATAGAATTACTTTCATGAATGACATTCCTAGATGAAGAAGTAAAGAAATTAAGCAAAAAAGAGGAACCAAATCCTCTATTGTGATGATTTTCCAGTTCTGTTTATACATTTATTGTTTCTTCCTTTTCTTCCCCTTTCTCTTTTATATGTTTTTCTTTTATTGAGTGATCACCTCAGTGCCGGGCATTGCTTTTCCACTGAGTATTTCTCAGGGATAAGGAGAGAAAGCATCCTTGTGTTTTTTTTTTTTTTTTAATTTGTTTTCTTGGGAAAACAAAGAGATTTACAGAAATGATACATTTAGATGACAGAGTGTGTTCTGAAGGAAACTAAGGACATACTCTGGGGAGGTCTAGGTTCCCTGTTGGCCATTAGAAGTTGGGTGGTTATAACGAGTAGTCAAAAGGGTCATGCAACCTCCGTTCAAAGAGATCAGAAGGATCTAGACCTACAGTGATTGGGAAAGATATCCTCAGCCTTGATGAACATCTCGTGCAAAAGGCTTGAGGCAGGACATTGCGTTGCAGGGTGGGAGGTGGAAGGGCAGCAGCTGGACTAAAGAACAGTGTAAATTAAGTTTCAAATTCTACTCTAGAAATTCACTGTACAGCTTCCATAACATTCTCCAAAAGTATTTGTTAGCTGGGAGTCTTTGCGACTGTAGAGAGCATCCCTTCACAGTTTTCATGAGGAAATTGATATTGGCATGTTTTTCTTTTATATTTCAAAATCTTGTATTTGGTAAAGCACAAAACCATGAGCAGCCTCTCTCACATTTTTTTTAATCCTCCCTTCCCAACTTTTAGCAACTCAGCCTCTCTTAGGAACACTTTCCTGTGTCTATTAATAGAGGGCATTTGGTATCTTATTTCTGGTATATTCTGCCTGTTATTCTTCCCCTTACTACATTCTCTTTACTAATATAATGCATTAGTTTTCAGGTATCCTCTTTGTTACATTACAGTGTTTAAGGTATGTTGGAAAACTTGTTATCCGCAGCTTCTGATAACGTGTGGACTGGTATACGGGGGAATATAGAGGAATATATGGAGTAGACCAAGGTCTACCTTGTTTAATGGTGCGTTTTCACCCCTTAGAACACATAGTGCTCACATGTCTACATCTTTGAGGCAGGAATCATAGTGTTAATGCTGAAATGACCATGATGCACTCCTGTAAGAAAGGAATTGAGCAAGTAGGAAAACAGGAAAAAGTTGGTGACCCAACTTCAGTTTTTACAATCTGTCTTGGACCAATTAAAAATGCCAACACATCTTTGGTTTGTTGAGTGCATTGACTAATCTGTGTGTGTTTGCACAGGAGCACCTGTCTGGGCCTGTTTCCATTTATGTATTCACGTAAATGAGGAATTGCACCAATTCATTTACATGTGTTCCTTGTATCATAGTTATCATTGATGTTAGCATGTTATTGGCACAAATGTTCAACTCACTAGGGACTTTATGCTTTTAAAAGTGCATGTGAATTTTTTTGGGGGGTAATACTTTGTACAATGACTTCGGAGGTGGATAATCTGGAATAGCATATCTACTCAAATTACTGTCAAAATACTGAAAGAAAAGAATATATTTTATTATGCATAAGTAATACGGAATATTGGTTTTTGTATGAATAGAAAATTTATATAAATATATATATATATATATTTTGTTTCATACAAATACATTGAGTAATATATATTCTAATATGCATTGGTGGACACCAGACATGCAGCTCTAATAATTTTTGAATATGAACAAATTCCATAAATGAGCAAGGTACACTTGCACACATTTGTGAACTGAGGACACAGTATTTTATCGTTTCTCTGGCTTGTCATAGCCAAGTCATGCAATGGACTGCCTAGTTACTCAGTAGATTATGCTAAGAACTTAGACTTCTATCCTGAAACTAGTCACACATTTTTTAGAGCCATTTATCAGTGCTACCTCACTGTTGCAGCCAGAAGCCTGAGGCCATAGTTAGCATCTGGCTTTGATTGTCAGGAAATGAAGCACTAGGTGTATGGAAACTTCTGTCATTGCTTCCAGGATTGGAGCTTCCTCAATCCCAAGGAAGCAAATCTTCATAGTTTACTGCCTTCCAAACTGGATGTTCTGCAAGACTCACTGGGTGATTAGGTAATAAGAAACAAACAAACCCAAGAAAACTATAGATTATATCCTTCAGCCTAAAGCCATGATATCATTGAACAAACAGAGAGTCATGTGCTTGATTGCTAAAAGCAATATATCAGGGATTAGAGAGAGATCTCAATGGTTAAGTGTTGCTTTTGCAGAGGACCTAGTTCAATTCTGAGCACCCACATGGTGTCCCACAACCACCTGTAAGTCTAGATCCAGGAGATAAGACCAGAAATAGCATAACTACTCAAACTACTATCAAAGTACTAAAAAGTATATTAACATTTTATTGTATAAGTTTTAAGATAAGATTTGCCATAGGAATCTTGATATGTGTATGAATAGAAAATTTATATAAATGTATATACTTCCTTTCATCCAAATAAACTGAGTAATATATATTCTAATAAGCATTGTTGGGCACCAGACACACAGCTCATGCACATGAAGGCAAAACCCTCATTTATATAAAATAATATATCAGGTTAAAATAAATACTAATGTCTTCCTTCAAGCAAATACACTTCTAATGGCTAAGTGTGCTGCATGTATTTCCACAAAGACATGGTTTAGGAGAACTAAAGTGGACCAGACATCAGCCAATCAGACTTTACACTAACAGATTTCTAATTCAGGTAATGGTTGGCTAAAATATTTTAAAGTAACATGGAAGATATATACTTTCTAAACCCTATATTTAAAACTTTGTGTTTTATAAGTGTAGGAAGCATGACATTCCACTTTTGTTCTTGAAGAGTCCTAAAAGGGCCAAATATCTAAACATTAAATAATATAAGTTTTGGGGCTGGAGAGATGGTTCAGCGGTTAAGAGCACTGACTGCTCTTCCAGAGGTCCTGAGTTCAATTCCCAGCAACCACATGGTGGCTCACTACCATCTATAATGGGATCCGATGCCCTCTTCTGGTGTGTCTGAAGACAGCTACAGTTATACATTAAATAAATAATAAATAATAAAAAATAATAAAGGTTGTGAGAGAACAGATCTTTAGGGTTCAGCCTCTACCTTAGAGAACCTGACCTCAGGTTGAACTCAAGTTAACTAAAGGCCAGTACCTAGCACCAGTATCCATGTTATCCCCCCACAAATCTGCCCCTCTAAGTTACAAGCCCGTCTCTACATTTCACTTGCTAACAACTACCAATCAGGAAATGAACAGAAGTTAAGTTTATGGTTTGGCTCTCAGCACCAGCCAATTATGTTAAAGGCCATAATGCCCCCAATCAGATGCATGCCAGGCTAGATAACCCGTTCTCGCCTCTATAAATGCTTGCCCGAAACTAGACTTGGGACTGCACCCTCCCATTTCGCTGCGGCAGACACAACGGTGTGGCCCAAGGCTGAGCTTGTAAATAAAGACTCTAGTGCGATTGCGCTGGCGCCACCTTGGTGGTCCTTTGGGGCTTTCGAACAGGCAAACAGTCTTAAGATAAGATTTGCCATAGAAAATACTATTTCTAAATGGATACCACTTTTCACAAACATTGCATTATCTTTACATTTTTATTAATGCCTTATTAATCAAAACTAGTAAACCTAAAGAATCTTCTAATCTGTTCAATATCTCTAATATTGAAAGACTTCAAAATCAGTATTTTAGAGTGTATGGCAGTTTCTTAACTCGCAAGGAAAAGAAAACAGGCAAAAGGCGCTATGTTACAGTGTTTAAAATTTTGAGCTAAAATACGCTTATGTTGTTAAAGCCAAGAAGGGCCACTTCACCCGGACTTAACTGACAGGAAGATCTGAGTAAAGCCATGCGGACTGTAAGGAGGTCAGCGAGTAAGGGCTAGGAGTGGTTTTCCAGGCAGAGGTGGGGAAGCACGTGTTTGGGGACTTAACTGTGGCTGAGCTAAGGAGCACACTAGAAAGCGGGAGAAGAGGGGATTGTTCTACATGAACAGAAAACACAGGCAATGCTTCTCCTTGTTGGTCAATTCAAAGCACTTACAAAACATTTACCATTATTTATAAATACCAAGCCGAAGAACTTTGAGGATGTATTCCTCTTTGTTCATACCGAATTCTAAATCTTCAGTTCAGGTCCCTGAAAATACAAGAGGTTCGGCCACTTTCACGGACTGGAATTCAGGAGCGCAGTCGATTCTTAGAAAAACTATTAGAGTGAAGCCGGCTGTGGATGGAAAATGGAGGATTGGGAAGAATGAAAAGGACTGTGAAGGGAAAGATCTGAAAGATTAGGGAATAACCTTGAATGCATTCGTTGATTCCAAGGTGCCGGCAATCACATTGATAGGGTATGCGTAAGTGTAAACGAGCCTCATACTTGATTCCATCACGGATAGTTAATAAAATAATAAAAGGTCCCCTTCCATTTTTATATGTTTTAAATTCATGGATTCTATTTGTACCATATCCCCCAAATCAATAATGGTTATCCTTGGTATCCAGAACTTATGTTCTTCGGTCTCCCCAGGTGATTTTAACATCTGGAACCAATTCTCTTTCCATTGCCCACCATCATGCTAAGTAATGGCAACTATGTCTCCCTTAGTCCTACATGTACACACACACACACACACACACACACACACACACACACACACACACACGCCCTAGAATGGCATTTATTTTATCTAAGCCCAATGCCACTGCCTAATAGCTATGTGAGTTATAACTAGTTACTTTAACTCTTCTTGCTTCCGTTTTCTCATGGAATCTCTGCAGTTTTCACTGAAGACCTTTAACGACGCAGGGACATCGTGTATGTGAAAATATCAGCAGCGTCTCCCAATATATACACTTCAGGTTTCAAAGCACCTTTACAAACTGAAGCCAAGATCCATGTACCTCATCCAGGACACTGTGTCTCAGCGCTAGCTACTCTTATTTGCTGGTAGCATGTATCCTGAGGAGAGCACACCACCTCTGTTGGCGAGCCTGAGACTACATTGAGGATGGCAGGCGCCCAAAAGCTGCCCTCTCACCAGCTTTTACAAATCCAGAGGCACCTTGTTGTAATGTTAGAATATCGCGCATTTCCTGCTCCTGTCCCTGCCCGGTTCTCAATTAGTCTTGGGCTCCATCTTTTTCCCTCTCCCATCTTAACAAAAAGAATTCAAACTCTGGTCTCTTCAGATTCTCAAAGATCACGGCAGGCTGACTAATTTTGCCCAGATTTTCTGCGAAGGCTCCACATGTGCTGGAGTTTGGGGTTGCATAATTGATTTAATCTCCGATTTTAGAGCAACGCGCACAACTCTTTGTGGGGCTCAGCATACATTTCTCTAGGGCAAAAAGCGTCCTACTTTTCCTCTCTGGTATCTGTTTACTGCTAGGTCTCCCCCCGACCCCCCATCTCACCCCCCACCAAGGCTTTTCCCTCTGAAATAAATGAAATCTCAGTTGGAAAACAGCTTACTGGACAGACTTATAACAGCGAGATAAGAGCCACGCCGAGTGCATTTGCTTAACGGTCTCCTGTTCTTTGCCTCCTTTCTTCTTTGGGCTGAGATACTCTTGTTTCTAGGCTAAGGCACTGTGGCATCTATACAGACCAGGAGCTTGCCTTAGTGTTGTAGCGGAAACACCTAAGCCATGAGTCCCACTGATTTTTCTTGAGTTGTGTCCTGCCCGGATTGATTTGTCTCTCAGCATCTTGCTATTGACACAGTAATGGCTGGAGAGAACGATCCCAGGAGATAGGAATATAGCAAACCCTGAACTTACACCATGAGCACAGAAAGTGCCAGCAGGGGTGTGGGAGGAATGCTTTTATGCTGCCTGAGCCAAAAAGGCTAACCAAAATGACAAGTAGGTAATTTTGACTTTACCAGTTATTCTATACCGTATCTCTCAGTCCCCCAACCCCCATTTCCTTTGTTGTTGTTTTCTGGGAACTGGTAAACTGAAAAAATCTTACTTGACGGTAGAAAATTCTGGTGAGGACGCTTCCATAAAATATAGAGTTTGAGGAGGACTTTTCTACTGGTTAGTTTTTCAACAATTGATTCTGTAAGAATAGCATAACTTTCCTAGGTCATGTGCACAAATAAATAATGTTAGCAAGTCCCTCAGCTTTTATTAAATTGTTAAGAACACAGCAGAAGAGGATGTTAGACACAAGTCCCATCTGCTGAGTGTCCTAGCCTTATGCTTTTTGTATCCCAATGATGCTAACAGAACTTATGCAAAGCCATTTATTCCTGGCTTACTAAACCACCAACTGAAGTCTTACACATTGCTACTTGGATAGATTAGGTAAATACCAGTCCTTATTATATGTGGATATTTATACTGAAGCAAGAATCATACTTCTCAGGTGTGTAGGGAGCATTACATGCTAAAACCATGTGGAGGAGACAATAATTCACACAACCTTGGTCACTGTATTAGCCAAGATTTGCTGTAATAATGGTCTTTAATAAATAACCTTCAAGTCTTAGTGGTTTGTAAAATGAGGATTCATATTAGACGGGGTTGAACTTGGCTTCAGTCTGCATGCTATTCTCAGGGGTTTTCTAAATGTATCTTCACTTAGATACCCAAAGATGTGAGGAATTCTATGATAGAGAAGAGACGTGTGGAATAGCTGGCACAGCTAGCTGACACCTGCCATTTCTACCTCATTTTATCCAAAGTTTACTAATTCGAAGCATTTTACCAAATCTTCCTGGATAGTAGGAGGCAGTAAAGTGTGCTCTTGGCCAGTCTATGGTGAGAAGTAACAGACAGCCGGTGAAGAGTGACCCAGCCTCCTTCAGAGAGGCATGTGCAACCCCATGCTTTCTGCAGTCACTTCGTTTATGTGACCAGTGTCCTTCCCCATACAGTGGTATCATAGCATTTACTCTGGGGTCTCTCTGTATTTCAAATTATCTTGTTTTGGATGATGCACTTTGTTTTCTTAACAGGTACTATGGAAAACCCCTTAGGAAAAGACCAAAGACTTCTGATACTCCTTAGAGCCTCAGAAGAAGTCTTCTGTGACCGTTTTGACGGAATACGTGTTGACCCTGGAACAATTGGTAAGAGTTAAGCATCGTGTATGTTACTATAACCTGTGTGTAATGGGTGTGTCTATGTTTTTGCATGAGAGGCTGATAGAAAGAGACAGAGAGACCGAGACAGAGAGGCAGAGGAGTTCCGTTTATCAGACAGCGGCTGAATTCTGCACAGTTTATATTTACTCTTTGATGTATTAGATATCCAAAGTCCATTTATAGATACCATAACTGTGACCCTGAGTTGATAAACTATATATGTGTGATGGCCATGAAAACATTCACTACTGACAACATTTTCCTCCTACTGTCACAGTGTCATAGTATCAAATCCTAAATTCTTCTACATGAGAGTACTAAGACTGGAATATCTTGTGCAGACACATACGAATGTTTCCAAATCAAAGAGCGGTGCTATACAGGGATTATTTACTTTGTAAAAGGGAAATTTCTATGTATGAAGCAGTTTCCCTTTCTTTTTTATTTATTTTTTAATCTCTCTCTCTTTTTTAAAGATTTATTCATTTATTATATATAAGTACACTGTAGCTGTCTTCAGATACACCAGAAGAGGGAATCGGATCTCTTTACACATGGTTGTGAGCCATCATGTGGTTGCTGGGAATTGAACTCAGGACCTCTGGAAGAGTAGTCGGTGCTCTTAATCGCTGAGCCATCTCTCCAGCCCCCTCTTTTTTTTTTTTTTTTTTTTTTTTTTTACAGTCCAGACTTTTCATCCATTTCAAAACTAGGTCCCTCGTAACCTATTTATTTATCGTCCTTATAGGAGGACAGTTGAAACGAGTCAGGTCAGAGTCATTTCCTATGTTTTTCAGTACTATGTTGTCATATAGCCCAGATGACTGTGTTACTGTCAAGAGCTAGGATAATCATTTTATTGGATTTCCCTTTAGATGAACAGCTATCTCTATCTATCTCTATCTATCTATCTATCTATCTATCCATCCATCCATCTATCATCTATGCCTTCACATGAGAATTATGAACGTTATGGGATACATATTCAGATATTGTGGGGTTTGTTGACTTAGTTTCAAAATACCTAATAATTTCTGTATAAAATGTTGAAATGCTTAATAACTAACTTTTTCCTACGGATTCTGTTTATTTTATTATTTCCATGACATGGGTAGAAGAATTTTAACTTTTCACAGTAGACGAAGAAGGACTATACTTGGAACACTTGATTCGATCCCATTGTTCAGTGTGTGTGGTAGTCACATTAGTTGAAACTTTCTGATGGGAGTCCACACTACAGAGTGTGCTGACCCTGGCCCCAGCCACATGCTTCAACAAATGAATGTCCTTATAATTTTTACTGATAGCAATTAAAACAAAGAATACCCAATTCACAGAAGACTTAGCTTCTATGACATCATAAGCAGATGGCAGGTTTTATTCATTGTAAGTAGTTTATTACCTTCTTGGAACAACTAAGAAACAGAATCATTTTACAGTTAACCTTTGAGAATGGAAATAACCAGGAAATCTGCCTTTTTAGTTAATTGAATTTTCCGGATAATTTAGATTTTAAAGATATGATTTTTTTGTAACAAACATTGTTGTTGGAAATTTCTCTAAATCATCCCAGGATTCCTTTTGTCTAGGTACTTAGCCCATGGTGAGTAAAAGGTGATTTTAGTTTTGTTGTTTGCTATTTTATGACACGTGTTTATGAAAGTATATTATGAAGACCTGATTCTAGGGTGTGTTCTGAAAATAAAGTTCATCTGCATCTATTAATCCTTACTTTATTTTCTAGGAAATCTGTCTAAATTAGAGTTTAGAAGAAATTGCATACATTGGCACAAACACTTAATTAAGGTTTCATTAATTATGCTCTTACTATTTTGGGTCACATTGCAAATCCAAGGCACATTGTTGTTATCTCAATGATATTGTTATGCATTTTTCTTCCTGCATTTTTAATAAAATATTATGAACATTTAGCTTGCTAAATTAGTGACAATGTTTCTACATATGTAGGGCTATTTACATAATCCATTTGAGTGCAGGGTAAATTAAAACTTGTAGTTAGATGTACATGTTTATAGACACATATTTTTCATCTAGATTTATCTAAGTGAAATAAATGGAAACACATAATTACTTTTTTCCTACTGCTTGAGTGCATGGTCACTGTTTTTGGAAAACTATAGACTATGAGAAATTAAACTTAATGTGGTTGAAAATGGCCATGAAATATTTTTGAATCTCAAAAAGGCAAGAAGAGATACAGTCTGACTGTCCCTGGTAAAACTATAATTTGTGAGTCTAAAATAAAACAGAATATCTGTTCATGTTTCCCCTGATTATCTATAGTAAGACAAAATATTAAGTTTTAGTACTGAAAGCAATGGTAATAAAGAGCACCAAGAGCCCATCCTCGGGAAATAGAACAAGTCTTGCCACTTGGAAAATGTAGTATAAGTCATAAAATACCAAAACCGACTGACTTCCAGGAGATCACAAAAGTCCTGAAGTCATCTTAATGGCAGACAGACTCTAATATGTGCTGGTTAGCCATTAGATGGTGTATTTCTCAGTTTTTAGAGTGTCATTATCTGATATAGGTTTACTTTCTCTGTAGGTCTTTGAGTTATATTTTACCTGTTATAATAGAAATATTTGTTTTTTCAAAGATAAGGTAGACACTCTTAGATATGGATTATATGTTGCATAGTTTGTGTAAAAGATCTGAAACACAAGATGGAAGTGTTTTCTGAGTGATTTGTTGATTCTTTAACTTTTCAGGAGTTTATGGGAAACTTCGCCTTCACAGCGCATATCCTAAGAAATCCTGGGTACACCTTGGAGCTGACATTGCCCTGGGAAATGAGAGGTAAGGAGAGAGTTGGAGACCTTCATTTCTTGTTATTGTTTCACTTGGCTCTCTGTGGTGTGGGGTTGTGAAATGAAATGCTAAATATCATTCAAAAATAAGTTGAAAAGTGGGGTTACTTGGAAAAAAACACGTAACACATCATAAAATGGTGAAATGTACGAAATCTAGGGAAAGAAAACTATGTACTAAGAGTAGTTTTAGGTCATGTGTGCTCCTGTAGAAGTATGAGTTTTGAGAGTTAAGACAAGGAGTAAAGTTGAAAATGTAACAGCAAGACTTGACAAGGCACCATTTAGAGACACTGGCAGAAATCATTGTGGGATGGAGTAGAAGAAGAGGAAGAATGGATCCACCATTGCCTTGAACTAAAAAGACCGCATGGAACACAATCTACAGGGACCTACTAGTGCTAGTAAGACATGATGAAAACAACAGGACATGACTTCCTAGAAGCACAGATCAGAAAATAGAAAGCTCTCATCCATAAAGGCCCTAACTAATAAGAAGCCAGGGTATCCTAGATGCACAGAACGCATGAAAATCAAGGATGACCAAAATGTGAATGCTTCACTCCTTCTTTAAAAGGGGAACAAGAATACCCTTGGCAGGGAATAGAGAGGCAAAGTTTAGAAAAGAGGCAGAAGGAACACCCATTCAGAGCCTGCCCCACATGCAGCCCATACATACACAGCCACCAAACTAGATAAGATGGATGAAGCAAAGAAGTGCAGGCCGACAGGAAGCGGATGTAGATCTCTACTGAGAGACACAGCCAGAATACAGCAAATACATAGGCGAATGCCAGCAGCAAACCACTGAACTGAAAACGGGACCCCCGTTGAAGGAATCAGAGAAAGGACTGGAAGAGCTTGAAGGGGTTTGAGACGCCATATGAACAACAATGCCAACCAACCAGAGCTTCCAGGGACTAAGCCACTACCCAAAGATTATACATGGACTGACCCTGGACTCTGACCTCATAGGTAGCAATGAATATCCTAGTAAGAGCACCAGTGGAAGGGGAAGCCCTTGGTCCTGCCAAGACTGAACCCCAGTGAACGTGATTGTTGGGGGTAGGGGCGGCACGGGGAGGATGGGGAGGGAACACCCATATAGAAGGGAAGGGATGTTGGCCCGGAACAGTCTAGATGTAAATAAGAAATACTCAAGTTAGTAAAGAAGAAAAAAAAAAAAAAAAAAAGAAGCCAGGGTATCTCCAACAGACAGGATAACAAAAGCCCTAACTTCAGCTATGTACTCCCTGGTGGGATTTCTTCGGCAGTTATCTTTTTAATTTTTAAGGTTCCTTTATCATTTTCATATATATACATATATATATATATAACATCATTATATATAATCATATATACATATACATATATATTCTGTGTGTATGTGAATGTACGTATATTTGTGTATGTAAGTCCACATACCTATTTAGTTTGAGCATAGTGCCCAGAGGAGGTTGTTATAGGTTTTTGTTATAGATAAATGGATATTAAGAAGATTGTGTGTAGGGGAGTGGGCAGGGGGACCACTCTCTTCAAGGCAATGGGGAGGAGGATGGCATAAAGGACTGTTGGATAAGGGACTGGGAGAGGAGGGAACATTTGGAATGTAAATAAATAAAACCATTAAATAAAAAAAGATTGATCATAGCATTATATGGTCCTGATGTTACAGAAAGAAAATTAATTTAATAAAAAACATGGGTCTAGAAGCTTGTTAGAATCTAAAATCCAAAGAACATGGAGTTTTAATGACAGAAGAAGAAGGGTGCTTCAACTCAAGAAAAAAGAGAATGTGTGTGTGTGCGTGTGTATGTGTGTGTATGTACGTATGTATGTATGTGTGTATATACACATACATATATATGGAATATAATATATACATATGTTTCACACATATATGAATAAATCAATCCATTCTATATTTATATTTATTCTATATAATATATTCTGTATTTATAGTATATATATTCCCATTTAAATCTCTCTGAAATATATGAGTGGGGTTATTATCAACATTTTATTTAACTGGAGTCACAAAAGTCAAAGAAGTGTTACAAAGCTAGAAGTTCTTATGGCTGAATATTTCCCAGTGCATCTAATTCCACTGCTTATGTTCTAAAACTTAGAAATTTTAAAAGCTAGCATTTCCTAGAATCATTCTCACAGAGGAATGTTTTAATGAAATTATATTTTAAAAGTGTAAGTATCATAGAATACTGGTTTTCTGTGTCATATAGCTGTTTTCTTCAAATTGAAACATTCCCTCTTGGAAGGAGGAGGAAGATTCATAAAATTCAGAAAGTTTGCCAGGCAGGGAATATCATACCTGTAATTCTGGTAAGCAACCAGTGAGGCAGGATCATCATGAATTCAAGGCCAGCCTCGGTTATGTAGTGAGTTCTTGGCTGCAGAATGAGAGTCTGTACTAAATCATTATCTAGAACGTTCATGAGTCTCAGGGTACTCCTGGGACGTGAAAGCATCATGGGGGCCATTTTGCAGGGTTACTTTAGAGGTAGTAATTGCTAGAAGAGACTGTTAGCTGAAGCTTCCTGGTTTCCCCCAAGAAACTCTAGTAACTGGGTGTGTGCTTTAATTAGTTGTCAGCCCACACTGGGAAGGCTTTTCAGTGATAGAGCCCACTTTGAGTCACCCTTGTTGCTGTCCTACCTGTGGTCTTGTAAGTGACCATAAGTACTTCACTGGTTATACAGCTAGATATGGGTTGACTCTTATTTGGTCTCTCCCTGGTACTCTGAGTGGGGTGCATAAGCATTTGTTCATGTATTTCTAGGAAAACATATAATATATGAATCTCCTTTCTCTTCAAACTTAATAAGAGAACTTGACACATAAACCTTGTCTGTACACAGTTGATTCATTTTATAAGTACAGTCAACGAGGAAACCTCCAGGAAAGTCGTTCTCTCTCATTTAGCAAACTTGTTTTCAGTTCCTGCTCACTCAGCCAATGTAGAGTCAGTGAGATTCCTTGAAGAATCTTCTTACTGTATGTCATTTGTAAACTTACCTTCTCGTTACTCCTCACTGGACTTGGTTATGTTTGAAACCTTTGGAGAGAAAGATGAACCAAATGGTCATTTTGTAATTAGAGTAAATCACAACAGACTGCATAAAGTCGAAGAGTTTGTTCTTAAACAATTCCGCCCATCTTATGTATGCACAGCCCATGGCTTAGGCAGCCATAGGCACATGTTCTCTGAAACTAAGTGGTTACTCTTCTAGCTAATCTTAAGATATTTGTATTTCATTCTATCTGTTCGTTGACTTTTAAGCAGACAAATACTAGATCTGGCCTGAGCTTTGATCTGATGGAAAATGATTGCTTTTGCCGAGTTGGAGGCCAGAGAAGATGGCAAAGATCTTTAAGAGATGATAGCAATATTTTAGTTTTTCAGGGAACCCGTGATATTGTCTTAGATAATGTGGTGTGTGTGTGTGTGTGTGTGTGTGTGTGTGTGTGTGTGTGTGTGATAGAGAGACAGTGAGAGAGGGACGTGAGTGGAGGGAGGGAAGGGGGAAGAAAGGTGGGAGAGAGAGAGAGAGAGAGAGAGAGAGAGAGAGCTGTTGGTGAGAGGGGAATGAGACAGGAAGCATGCTAATATTGCCCCTAAGTACCAGGAAGCAGAGAGAATATTATGAAGACTCTTTTGCAAATTTTATTTGTTTGCTTTCTGATTAATCATATCATTCTCTCCTTCTCTCTCTCTCACACTTTCTCCCTCTCTCAGACATTACATAGGCTTTATTCTGTCTCTTTGTCTTACAACCCCGTTTTTCAAATGTTTGTTTTTAGCTGACAAGTGAAAACATTGAATGTTTAATGTGTTTGGAATCATGTTTTGAAGCCTGTATGTCATGCAAAGACTAAATAGAGTAAATTAGCATATGAGGTATCTCATCTCACATGCTTTTGTTGTTGCTGGTGGTGGTGGTGAGAAAGGAGTGAAGTCTGTGTTCTCAGCAGCTTTTGAGTAAGATGTTCGCCCAAATCAGCATGACCTAACATGTGTTCCCTGAACTTTTTACTCCTCTCTGCAATCCACACTTTAGGCTTTGCACATAAATGAGATCAGATGGTGTTTCTGGCTGCTTCACTCCTTCACGTAGCATAACATCAACCTATGCTGTTCAGACGGCAGCGCTTCCTTCTGCTTGAGGCCTCGACCCTCTTCTACTGTGCGTATGTGTCTCCTTTCTCTTCCTTTTTACAAATTAATGAGCTTATTTATTTGCATCCCAAATGCTGAACTCTTCCAGGTCCTCCTTCACAAGGTTCTTCCCCTCTTCCCTTCCCCTTCACCTCTGAGAGGGTGCCCCACCCTGTATCCCCCTCACCACGGGGTATCAAGTCTCTACAGGATTAGGTACATCCTCTCCCACTGAGGCTTGACAAGGTGGCCCTCTGCTACACATACTAGTATACAGGTGCCTGTAGTAGGTAGGGAACTTAATGAGCAAAGAGGTGCAAGTGTCCTTTAAATCACGGATTTCACTTTCTATAGGTATTTCTGGTGGGATTGCTATGATAGTCCTTTTTAATTTTCAAGGTTCCTCCATCCTTTTACACACACACATACACACACACACACACACACACACACACACATATATATTCAAATATAACAGTATAACATATTTTTATATGTGTGTATGTGCAAATATTTGTGATATACATATATATATATTTCCACACATCTATTTAATTGGAGCACAATGCCCAGAGGAGGGTAGTAGAGGTCCTTCTTTGTCACTCTCCATCTATTCCTTTAAGTCAGTGTCTCTGAACTGAACCTGAAGCTCTGGAAGTCAGGAAGTTCCAGCTGTACCCCTACTTTAACCTCCCTTGGAGTTGGAGGTAACAGGCATGCGGGAGACACCTGGCTTATCACCCAGGGTCTGAACTCTGGTCTCAATGGCGGAGCCATACCTCTAGCCCCTTTATACTATTTTCTACAATAGCTACACCAATTTGAATCCGCCTTCCTCTGCCTTCTTATCCTTCTTATTTAATGCTTCTTTTTTTTTTTTTATAACATCTGTTTTAGCGGGCTTGGATTGGTTCGAGTAGTTTATGATTATGGTCTCTCATCTACAGAGAACTCACTTACTAAAGAGCAAATAACCATTCATTACGTTATTGTGTACCCAGGACCTAGACCTTTAATCTGAACAGCACGATAGATAATATCTGCTCTGTTGGTTCTTGCGCTTTGCAGATATCATATGCTTGGAATACCTTTTTTTCTCTCTTCCAAGCACTATGCGCAAGGCCTTCTGTGGCAATCTTAGTACTTTCAAACTCAGACAAGAATGGTTTCAGATGTATATCATTACATCTTGCAGATTCAACCATTATGTCTTAATTTAGCACTTAATGCCTTCATCAGCAAAACCATTATAACATTAGCTTACAGTGTAAAATTCTAATCTTACATTATAAAATATATCTAGAGAATAATTTAAGACCTAACACATTAATATAAATGCTAATGTTTCTGTATACCTTTGGCTTAGCATTTGCTGATGGCTACATCTTGCGTAGCCACAAAACATTGCTGTGGTTCTCAATACGTGGTATTAAGCTATTTAACTTGGGTGTGCTCTGTCTGTGTAAGACAGAGGAAATATTGTTATTGGTTTGGTATAATCTGTAGCATCTGATAAAAGCATAGCAGAGGTATCTAATTCATATCTGCTCCTTGAATTTATCTGTAGAAGTTAGAACATGTTAGCCCAACTGTATATTTTCCAATATATTAGAATTTTGCCTCAAGTTAAAGTTAAGTTAATTTACATATGATTCAAAATTTATTACTTCCATAACTCTGTTTCTGTATCAGAGTATAGAGTTGGTAGCTCTTTTCCCACTTTCTAACAATTATTGATCTTATGTGCAAGCCCTTAAACTCATAGTAGAGCACTATGTCCTAACCTCATATGAACAACTCTTCCACGGAGGTCAAGGACTTGACTTTTATAATAAGGGGAAAGCATACTCTGCAAAGAGAAAGGCTTGATATAAACTTATAACTTACTAAATGTATAACTTTGGTAACTTACCCTCTTGAGTCATAGTTTCTTCTGTAATTATGAGAGTAATAGTGCCTAGCTAATCTAATAATTATACAAATTAAATGAATGTAAATTTTTAATGAACGTAAAGTTTTTTAAGCTCAATTTCTGACACAAAGTCAGCCTGGAGACAGGCAATCTAGCTTCTGTCAGAGATGTGAAATGAATATTTCTTGGTGGATTTTGGACTGGTGCTAATCCAGAGCCCCACTTCTGTCCCCACACTCTTGCACTTCTCCTTTTTGACATCATTTTTTTTAATACTTAAGAATAGCTTCTCCCTCTGCTATAGGCTGCCCATAATCTCAGAGGGATTGTACTTTAGCCAGGTTCACAATCTGAGGGTTCATTCCATCCGGGGAGGGATTTTACAGACATATGTAGCCTGTGCTGAGCGTCTCACTAGAACAGCTAATGAGAATAACTAATGGGGCACAGTATAAGGAAGAATAGAGTTTCAGAAGATGAACGCTTTCCCGGTATGAGGGAGAAGGAGGTCCGATAGGCAAATAATATACCGTAGTTTCTCAAGATACTTACATCTCACTATGGAACTCAGTTTCTCCAGCAGCCTCTGAAAATTCCCATTGCACTCCAGCGGCATGGATGAAAAGTGTTAACACAGGAATTAGGAGTAGAATTTTCACTCCTATGTTTGTAGCATTCAGAGTCTGTGGCTACTCCTGATTCTTGAGGGAACTTGTGTGTTTTGAGACTGGTTAAACATATCTACTTTCATTATGAGTCTCCATTCGTGTCTAGCTTTATTCACTGAAATTATAGGTGTACTCATAAGAATGTTTGATGCATAGTTGAAAAACTGTTAAATTAAACTTACAAAATACTTGTTCTTTATCATCTGATTGGTGTTCTCTGGACAGGCAAGCATATTTTCCCTAAACAATGTCAAATATTAATGCAGAAATAAAGGGAATGGTGTAGATAATTTTTTTCAGATATTAAAAACATTATTTTTAAGGAGCCTTCAACTTTTATAATTTAAGTTTCATTCTTTTTATTTGAAACTAGTTGATTGGTATACTTTTTGGTATATTTTCTCAGGGAACAGGAATCCTTTTTTCTGTAACATGAGTCTCATTAGCGTTATACAGAAGACTAGAATACAGTTTATGCTTCTCATCCTCAAGTCATTAAATTATGATTTTTTTAGATGGTGTTAAGTTAGTGATCAAGGTGGCAAACTGAAGCTGAAACTACCACATGAGCAGCAAGCCCAGCCCTTCATTTGCCTTTAAAAATAACATTTGTTCTATTCTGCTAATGAATGAGTCTTCTATGATATCATTGCCAATGAAGGCACTGCTAAGACTCCACAAGAATCTATCATGCCTGTCACTTATTGGTGGCCCTGTAATGTATGCTTAGCGTGTGATGTCTTGTCCAGCCCCATTGCATGGAGGAACATTTACAGGGAGTAGAGAATGTGTTGTCAGTGAGTTTGGGGAGTTGACTAAAGTGACAGTTAAATTGGTGTTAGGTGAAAGGTTGCAGAGTGAACTGGCAGTGTGGAAATCAATAAGGATTGTGGATGGAGGAAAAAAATCAGTCATAATAACGAAGAAAAAGTTACAGAGAAATGACAGATTGAAGAGAAAATTAATTTACTGTGAGTCTAAGGAAATCTTCAAAGCTCTCACGGATTCATTGAGAGATTAAAGCACAATGCTTAGAATAGTACACTGGAATAATACATACCTAGTACTCCACACAGTGCAGTTTGGAGTCGGGGTGCTATATGAACATTTGACTTCTTCATTGATACAAAGGGAAAAACGAAGTAGCTTTTTGAGGCAGCACAGAAGGAACTAGAATTCTAAAGACTCATAATTGTATCTGTCTGACCAAGATATTAACCTTTTTGTATATATTGTCCCCAAATGGTAAATGCATCTTCAGAAAACATGAAAAGGGATCCCTTTGGAAGTATCTTTATTATTCAAGTTGTTTCTCAGGGAAGAAAGGAGACAGCTCTTAGGAAAAGCACATGAAGATATTATTATTAAACTCTGCCAAATTACTGGCATTGCAAGCAGCCTCCTGCCTCCACCTCCCTGGGGCTGGGATTAAAGGTGTATACCACCACACTTAGCATATTATTTACGTTAAAACTAAAAAGGTGGTTTCTGGGGATCAAATTAAGGCTTTAATGCTTGCAAAGAAAAAACTTTGTGAACTCAGTATTTCCTCAGTATACAAGGGTCAATGTTCAACCAAAGCTTTTTTTTTCTCTCTCTCATGTTTGTTGTTGTGTTCCCTTTAAGTTTCCATGGTGAAGTACGCTGACTCTGATGTGGGCTATACTTTCTCTTGGGTTACTTGATGATCTCTGTTGTTTTATGAGTATATCTGACATCTGTTTTCTGAGTTTACAGGATTATAGTACATGATGCAGTCGATTGGCAGCCCCGTGACAAAATCGTCCTCAGCTCTTCTTCTTATGAGCCTCATGAGGCAGAGGTCCTCACTGTGAAGGAAGTCAAGGACCATCACATCAGGATCTATGAACGTCTAAAACACAGGCACATTGGTATGGTATGGCTTTGATTTAGTACATGCTTCATCGTTGCACCGTGAACAGACTGCTTAGGAGCCAGGCACATTGGACTTGATTGACCTTAAGGAGTGGAAGGAGGCTATCTGATTGCTGCCCTGCACTTGTCTTAGAAACCTTTCTTGGGTTTTCTTCTCTTCGCCTCCATTCTGCTCACTTCCTTCTCCCCCACTTCCCTCCCTGCCTTCTTTACCCCTTTCTTTTCCTTCCTTTTCTTCCTTCCTTCTTTCCTTTATGTTGTTTTTGCTTCCTTCTGCCTTTTATTGTGTGCATGAGCTAGGGTCTGACTAAGCACTCCAAACTTGCAACTCAAATTAATTCTCCCACCTCAGCTCTCCAGTGCTGAGATTATAGGCCTATAGATGCCACATGGTTTTATGCCCGGCTTACTTTTAATTTTTATTTTATTTATTTATTGGCTTCAGCTGTCTTAGAACTTGCTATGTGTCTAAGGCTGGCCTCAAGTTGAAGAGCTCTACCTGCCTCTGCCTCCCTGGTGCTGGGATTAAAGGTGTGTGGCATCACACTTAGCATATTGTTAACTTCCAAAATAATATTTAGATACTTTAGGAGATATCCTATCGTTCATAATGGCAAGTCTAAGAAGAGAGTTAAAAATCTTTACAATAGATCATTTGCGTGTAAGAACAAAACTCTTCGATAATAAGCATTTCATGGCACATAGAATCCTACAGTACCTTGGAATACAGTGGATAGTATAAATAACAACTTCATTTAATTTAGAAATGTATTCTTATTTACACAAAATATAGTTTATATGTATGTTATCTACTGAGATGACCAAGAAAACCACAAAAAACCCAAGAGCTCAGATATTTTTTTCATAAAGACAGGTTAGTGTTGGGGCTGCAGAGATGGCTCAGAGGTAAAGAGCATTGGCCGCTTGTCTTAGTTAGCATTTCTATTCCTGCATAAACATCTTGACCAAGAAGTAAGTTGGGAAGGAAACGATTTATTCAGCTTACATTTCCACATTGCTGATCATCAGCAAAGGAAGTCAGGACAGGAACTCAAGCAGGTCAAGAAGCAGGAGCTGATGCAGGGGCCATGGAGGAATGTTTTTTACTGGCTTGCTTCCTCTGTCTTGCTCAGCTTGCTCTTCTTTACAACCCAGGACTAACAGCCCAAGAATGGCACCACCCACAATGGACTGTGCCCCCCAATCTTGCTCACTAATTGAGAAAACACCTCAATAAGCTGGATCTTATAGAGGCTTTTCCTCAAGTGAGCTCCTTTCTCTGTGATAACTCCAGCTTGTGTCAAGGTGACACATAAAACTTGCCAGTACACTGCTCTTCCAGAAGTCCACAGTTCAATACCCAGTAACAGCATGTTACTCACAACCATCTATAATATGGTCTTCTTTCTGGTATGCAGGTATACATGCAGATAGAGCACTCATATACATAAAATAAATTTATTAATTAAAAAGTCCAGATAGATAGTGTATAGAAATAAGTCATTAAGGAAAATCAGTCTCCTGTATTATGAAAAAAATAAGCTTAACTCAGGACATATTACTAATGAACGTGCAAAATAGATGGGCCAGAGCCTTGTGTTTTTATCTGATATGTGAGAGGAGAATGTAAGTGGTCGCCAAGACTGTCTGAAGTTATTTCTGAGTCATAGCTTCAGAGCTAATGCCTCCTCTTCCCTTCTGTTATTGCTGAGATGGGGTTTTTCTCTTGAATTTCTAGGATCCATTCATTCTGCTGCCTCAGCCTCTAGTATGAGACTGTAGGCATCTATCACCATGTCGAGCTTGATTTTTTTTTTGTTTAAAAAGCATAGCATAGAAAAGAGAAATCTTTACTAACCCTGTCCAGTTAAAGTCATCCTGAAATATCAGTGGAAATAGGAGTACAAGGCACCTCCTTCCCCTCTGCTTCAGGTAGATGGAAGAAGTCTCATCAAGGGAGGGAGTTTCTGTGCTTAGCATCACCTTTTTTCATTTCCTTCACCTTCTAACATTGCTCTTCATGCTCTACCTCTGCCTCTTCTGAACCAGGATTCTTTACTTCCATGATGGAGGTTTATGGAGAATGTACAGCCAAATGTCACATCCTGACATTGATGCATGGAAGGAAGAAGATTGGGACCCTATGAACTGGACAAATCTCTGAACCATTGGCCTATCCTAGTACCCAGAGTTATTGAAAAAACAAAAAGAATTATTGCTCACACATTCTCTTTGATCCCAAAGAGGGACAAGGGAACAGGTTTTTCATTCTCAGCTGACATCTGTGGAGTGTGCCTGGAGGAAAAACTGGCTTTTGTGTTGGGAGGACTTCTAACTGGAAGGGAAAATGTTACTTGTGAGACACACTGGGTCCTCAGATGGCAATTTCCAAGACAGACAGTTAACGGTTGTTCCCCCTGGTTCCTATTTCTCTAGGAAGTGCCCACACCCTGGAGGATAGTCGACAGATTTGTTTGGCTGCTGAGGTTGGATTGTTGACCAGAAACATTAGAATTCAGTCTGACTCATCCTGTAGAGGGAGACTCCTTGTGGGGTCCTTCAGGAAATCTAGCGGAGAAGAGTTTTCTGGTAAGTGAAAATGAAATCCACAGTTACTTACTATTCAGCTACTGATTCTGAACTACTCATCTAGGACACTCAGAAATTTCAGCTGTGAGAATTTTCACTTAAAATGCAAAAATGATCAAATTAGCTGGCTCCTTTCTCACTCCAGGAAGCTATGAATTTTCAGCCTGAATCTTTGCTAAATTATTGTGTGCAGTTAAATAATGCACTAGATATCCATGTATTTGAACATTTTTACCTCAAAGAAAACAGCTTGAGCAGATACGAGATCTCTCCTTTGCTTTGAAATGACAGATAATTTAATAGCCATTTAAATTTTATCAACTTCCTGATTTTCTCTTATTTTTTATCCAGTAGTATGTAGTGTCTAATCATAGGCAGGAGCTCATGCTACAGATTAGTGGCTAAAATTTAAATACAAATTATTTCCATATTTTAGAGTGTTTTAAAAATCAATTCAAACTTCTAAAAAGATCAATGCAACCTTTTTCTTTGAAATTTATGCTTCAGCTCTTTTGGAACCTTGCAACATAGTTTCATGACCTTATTTATTAAATATATGTCCTGAAGATAGTTTTACAAAGCTCTTCCTGATCAAATAGTTTAGGGAATGTTGTGAGGATCGCTCCATCTTTGAATGTCTCTGTATATCCATCCTTAAGGAACTGAGTTTATTTATACAATTATCTCCCTTGATTCTTAGAAATTGCCTTTAATACTTTTGAGGCACACATCAATTTCTGATTAATTCTCTTTTCTTTTACTAAAAATGCCATGTTTTCTTCTACTATTTCCTGAAGTAATTTTTTAAAATAAATATTGGCCATTAGAAAATATTTGGATAAATACAGTTGAGTAAGTGTCATTGTGTACAGTAGGACATTGGGTATATGCCCAAAAGTAGTAAATCTGGGTATTGGGGTAGAACTATTCCCAATGTTCTCCCTGCTCCACATCCTAGTGAGCATATGCTGTAACTTGAGTTCTTGATCTTAGCCATTCTGATCAGTATACGATGGAATTTCAGAGTACATTACCCAGAAGACCAAGGGCATCAAACATTTCTCTAAAGGCTTCTTAGCCATAAGGGAGTCCTCTGTTGATAATTCTGTTTAGCTCTGTACCCATTTTTAAATTGGATGATTTGGTTTGTTGATGTGCAATTTCTTACATTCTTTATATATTTTGGATATTATTCCCCTGTGGTATGTAGCGTTGATGAAGATCTTTTTCCATTTTGTGCACTGCTCTTTTGTCCTATTAATGGTATCCTTAGCATTGCAAAAGCTTTTCAGTTTCTTGAGGTCACATTTATTAATTATTGATCTTCATGTCTGAGCTACTGGTGTCATGCTCAGGAAATTGTCTCCTGTGTCAAAGAGCTCAAGGCAGTTCCCCACTTTCTCTTCTATTAATTCTATATGAAGACCAAGCTGCATAACTGTTACATATGTGCAAAGGACCTAGGTTTGTCTCATGCATGTTGACAAGACCACCACACTCATGAATTCACAGCAGCTGTGACTGCCTGTATAAGACCTACATATGATCAAGCCAGTCAACATTCTAGTGTGAGTCTCTTCTTCCTAGCTGAGCAGCCATTGACAAATGATGGCTTCTTGAATGTACAGTCCCACACCTAGACTATGTGAGTAGCCCTAATTGGACTGATTAGGTTAGAAATATATTGTATGTATTTATGGAATTCTTAAGGAATTAATGAAACAATACCTGCATTTTTCTTAAAGAAAAGAAAGTCACTTTGTACTTGAATACAATGAGGGCTAAGAGAAGAACTGGCAAATGTGCCCTAAACACTACTCAATCTTATCAGCATGGGGCATTTTCTTGACCCCATTTGTTCACTATATTGGAATATTTAGATCTTAAATCAGAAGTTCAAGATTTCTAGTGAATAGAAAAAAACCCTCTTTTCATAAGTTCTATTTTTATATGTACTTGCCAGAGGTGAATTTGCCCCCCAACCCCATCCCTGGAATAATTATCTGGTAACATTTTTACTTCTTATAAGTTGAGGAAGTTTCTGGTATTCAGTGAATAGTTGCCACATGTATAAATAGTACAGCATCATCCAAGAAAGGAATGCTGGCTTAAAATACCATGATGATGAGATCAACATTATTCTAGATGACAGAGACAAAATCTTGACTCTGGACTTGTACAAATGAGTGTAAAGTTGAGATATAGAGGCCAAACTAATGAAAACTAGGTCAAGCAGAACAATGGTCATGGACTAGGACAAAAGACCAACTCTTGATGTTGAGTAAAAAGCCTGAGCTAGCATCAAGCCTTGCCCATTCATAAGACTTTGTAGTTGCTAACCTATATTGTAATTTCCCAGAAAAGGAAAAAGAAACCACATTGAATGCTTCTGTGGGCTGGAGCTGTTCTGGTTTTCCACAGTGGAAATATTTTCATTTAATGACCCCTTTCTATCCAGGATACAATTTGACTTCTCATGCTACATTAAGAATCCTTGTTCTTTAAAATAATCAGTGCCATCACAGAAAGAACATGGAAATGTTGTGATAACCAGTGGATCAGGGAGTTTGCTGTAAGATTATATCTCTGAACAAGAACTGAACAAGGTTGATAATAAAAAAAAAATGTGAAGGTGAATCAGGGGAAGACCACAAGGCCTCAACCCTACACAAAGAACTATAGGCAACTAGGAAATGCTGAAAGCTGGAGAACGAGTCTGTCCCAGGGAGGAGCATACACACCAGTTGGTTTTCCAATACCAAATGCTCAGCCCTGAAAATGTACACACAAGGAACACTATCTAGACTGAGCAGATTATATTTAGAAAAATGAAGACGGCGTGGGAATTTGGAAGAGAGAAAGGAAGGGCATCTGGTAGGGTTTTGAGGGAGGAAATGGAAGAGGAGATTATGTAACTATCTTAGAATATAAAGATAAAAGAAATATCATGGATGCTGCTGAATGGTTAACCAGGCTAGGGCAGTCTCTCCTCGTAATTAGGGACTGCAAGGTTTTGTTTTGTTTTGTTTTGATGACAATATCTAGTTAGAAAGTTCTACGATTATAATTTCAAAACGGAGAAAGTGGCTTTTCTACTTTTTGTTACTTAACTACCATAATTAAATCTGAACTACTCATTTAAATGCTCAAGATACTTTAAGTATTTGTTTACTATTTGTTGATTTTCATTTGTTGTTTCAATGTGCATGTGAGTGAAATGAAACTGTGAATCTCAACCACATAGATATGAGATCTTGAAATATTATTCAAGCATATACTAATGAGAGGCTAAAACCACCATCTCTAACAGGAAACAGACTGTTTATATGTGTATTTACATTTCCATTTGGAGATGTTCATGTCAAAATTCTCTAGGTAGGGAAGATGTAACCAACCTTTCAGCAGTGTGCTATTGGCAAAGAATATCAAGAGAGCAATATCGTTTTAATGTTGGTGACTAAAATCCCTTCTTTGGGAAAGATGTAAAGAATATCTACCTCTATGGTTCCCAAACCAACCAATGTGTGACTGTACCGAAGTTCACTCCAGTGAACTTGGAAGTTTGTTAGGGTTCCTAACAGAAGTTGGATAAAGGATATGGGCAGGAATATCTTAAAGTAGCCACACTGGAGGATCATTCCCAGGAGGAATGATGGTTTTTCCATGTCTGTGCAGATAGAATACCTTCTGTCACCTCCCCCAAACACACACACACACACACACACACACACACACACACACACACACACACACACACAAATATCTTCTAGCCCTTTCCAAAACCCATATGCAATTAGGAAGAACTGTATACAACTTGTTAAGAGTGGTGGCTGTGTAAAGGGCAACCAACTCCATTTTTGAAGAAACTCAGTTTTGAGGGAGACCAGAGGCTAAACTCCAATTCCCAAAAGTAAATCATAGAGTCCTCCTGAGCAAGCAGCAAGCATCCTATGACAACCCACCACCCCTTAGCAATAGCCAGTCAGGCTGCCATAACAGAGTCACGGTACATATAGTGAACTTAAGACATTCTACAGAGAATAACTAACTTAGCCATCCTGTTTGTCAGGTGGTTTTTGTCCCTGTGTTTGGTTCATGAAGATTATGTCAGAAATGCAGTTTTTAAAAGGTTAACTTGCTGACCCAAATAGAAATCCCCCGTGATTGCTGTAACTACAATAAATACTCTGCACCTCTAGACTTAGGACTCTCACTCTGACCAACTGCGATGGGAGCAGTGAGAGACCCTGCTCACAAGCTCATAATAAATACCCTTATTGTGTTTACATAAGAATTGGTTCCTCTGTGGTCTTTGGGGTACCTGCCACTTGGGCATAACAGCTCCCCCAATTCCCTCTTTTTATGAGGGGAAAGTGAACAGTCAACAGACCTACCTGTGCTATCTATTCAGATAGCTGAATAGGACCAGCAGAACTCCTGAAGAGGGTGGCCGTATGGCTCAGAGGTTAGTCCTGTATCACAAAGTTTAGCACAGCATTTCTATACCATCCCCCAGAAGCTTCTCAATCATTGCCAACTGAGAGGTTTATTACTGAGATTCTTTTATCTCATCCCGGAGAGGCATGCAACCGTTTACCTTCTCCCTCTCACAGGTTTCAACTTCTTTACAGCAATGATTGCAAGGAAATGTGTTTCTGAAAAGGCAGTGGAGAACTGGGGGTTTAGGCTAGCCTGTCTTTGATCTTTAAGAAAAAGTACTAAAATGCAGTAACACCGAAATGTCACATGGGTAGCTTCTTCCATCTTTAGCAAAGAAGGAACACCATGATTTACCTTGACCATTGCCTCAAAACACAAAACAATAAATACCTCATAAATTCCAGCAACAACAATGAATCAAAAAGAAGCGAGGGACCCTGTTCTCAAGTTGTAATCTTCCTAGCAAAGGATACATTAACAATGCCTGGCATACAGCTATTGCCTGGTTACCTAACTCTAGTATGAAGGTCTTCTTCCCTCTACAGTATTGAAAATCTCACTCATGCTGTGTATTTGCAATGAAATTCATTGTACTTAGTCATATTTCCTGATCAAAATGTTAGTTTGTTAACCATTTTATGACTCAGTTTTCTTGTCAGCAACATGGAGATAATAATTGTAACTAACTCATAGGATCTTTGTGATAAATAAGATTGTGTGTGTGTGTGTGTGTGTGTCTGTTAAAGCAGAGCTTAGCACATGATCTGTTATATGCGAATTAGATGTTTCACTTTTTTTACTTTATTATTATATCATAACCTATAATCATATAGTGTAATACGTATTTTTACTAGAAGTAACCAGTATTGATTATTAATACTCGAACTTAAAACCAATGTGTAGGCTGAGTTCTGTGTTGTTGTTACTCTCTTTTTAAGGCAGCACAGCTAAACATGTGGCATCCAATTATAATCCTAGCTCTTGGGAGCCATAAACTGGGCACAGCTACCCAAGTCTGTGAACTGAGCTACTCAGGAAGCTGAGGCAGGGGTCGTAGGCCTGACTTGGCAGCTTACTGAGACTCTGCCTCAACAATAATAAGTTAAAGGGCTAAGCTAGAGGTGTAGCTAGCAATTGAGTACTGGCCTAGTAGGGCTGAAAATACAGTCAACAATCCACATTAAAAGAACAACATTCAAAAAGGTGAAAGTCTTCAGTGAGATTACATAATTATAAATTTTTAATCAACGATGTAGGAAATCTCATTGTTATAAAAATCCTATGGGAAATAACATGTCGCTAAGATTAAAATATAGAAAAGGTTTCATGGGGGTTAAGGTGTCACACATGCTGGGCCAGTTCTGTGCCACTGAGCTCCATCCCAAGTCTTCTCTTCCGGATTGTATTTAGCTACAAAGCCTTACTGAGTTACCCAGGCTAGCCTTGACTTCACCATGTAGCACAGGCGGGTTTTGAACATTCTACCCTTTGCCTCAGCCTCCAGTATTGCCTGGTTACAGCCCTGTGCCTTCAGATCCAGTTTCACAAACAATATTAAATATGTATTACGTTTCTTTCTTTTTTTTTACCATGTTTTCATCAAGAAGCTCATATTTTTGGACACGAATTGTAATAAGTTTTGTACTTTTACTCTTCTTGAAAATGCTAGAAGTGTTTTTAGAGTTGCCTATTCGGTTCCTTCATTCATCCCCTCCATAGGTAATTACAGCTCACTTGAACAGGATCCTTGAGACAGACAGGGAGACATGCCTTTGAGGCAACTGGGCAACAATCTACACATCCTTTATTCTTAGCCAGGCCCTTTGATTCAGTCTCGTAGAAAATGCAAAGAATCTGTGAACCAGTTGTGTAACTCCCCACGGTCATCCCCTGACTTATTTCTTTTCTTGCTTTTTATATCAGATATATCGGAGCTCAGATAGCACATTAGTGTTTGTAGACAAGAATGTCATATTTCCAGTGATTCATTTTTTTTTGTCAGTGAAATTGTACAGTATGAAATACAATTCTGGTGGCAAGGCTAATGATTACATTTCATTTCAGTATCTGCATATTCTGATGCCCCAAAGCAGAGACCTTTGGTATTTTGTGGGAAATATGAAGGAACCTGACCTGAATACATACATTTTCCTTTGCAGGTATTCTTCAACTTCTAAATGTAGAAATTCAAAACATGGGGTCACCACTGTATGCATCTATTGAATTCACTGGTGTGTCAACTGGATCCTGGGTTATATCTTCTACTGTACATCAAAGCTGCACTGTGGGCATCCATGCATCTTCTAGTCGTGGGATGGTCTTAAATGACAACATAGTGTTTGGCACAAAAGGCCATGGAATCGATGTGGAGGGTCAGAACTATTCTCTCACCAATAACCTTGTCATTCTGTCAATGCAGTCAGCAAACTCCCTTCCTTGGGTGGCAGGAATCAAAGTGAACTATGCCGAAGATATCATTCTCCACGGCAATGTGGTGGCAGGATCTGAGAGACTTGGCTTTCATGTCCGTGGCCATGGGTGCTCCTCTGAAGTGCTTTGGTCTGACAATGTGGTTCACTCAAGCCTCCATGGCATTCACCTCTACAAGAAACATGAACCTAATAACTGTACTGGTGTCTCTGGATTTCTGGCTTTTAAGAACTTTGACTATGGTGCCATGGTTCAGACAGAGAATAGTGTGGACATACAGAATATCACTCTGGTAGATAATACTGTTGGTCTTTTGGCCATCTCGTATGTATCTTCTGCTCCACTGAGATCTGGCAGCACTGTACAGATTACTCTTAGGAATTCAGTCATCGTAGCCACTAGCTCCTCTTTTGACTGCATCCAAGACAGAAAGGCTCCTCAGTCGGCCAACTGGACCTCCACAGATAGAGCGCCTTCCAATCCCAGAGGAGGCCGGATCGGTATTCTGTGGCCTGTATCTGCCTCAGAACCAAATGGATGGCCCCAGGAGCCATGGCACAAAGTAAGGGGCGGTCATTCAGTTCCAGGAATTATGAAGCTTCAAGGTAGGATTCTTGACTCCCTCCTAAAAATGGGGCTCCACTCACCCAAGCACACAATGTTCAATAGTGTTCTTAAACTATATAACAAGAAGATCCAGCCTAGCCTACTGATTGCTTGTCTAACTGGCATCCTACTTTTGATGAATCACAATTGTGTAGTAACACCAGTCAGTGACTGCTTACAGAAGTTACTGTTTTCTGCTTGCTGGGCTGTCTTCATTGTAGCTATTTAACTCAATAATAACCCATGGATAGCAATTACTTTTCCTGCTATTCACTACAGTAACTGAGATGCAGAAATTGTATCACAGCTGCAAGTCGTTTTGTAGTTGGGTGCTATAAAGATTGCTAGGTTTAAAGTCAGCATTTGACCATAAGGGGAAATTTATCATCCGCCAGATAGTTTTGGCAATTCTGTACTTATTCTCTATTTAGTCTATCTCACAATTGGTCTGAGTGTTACATAAAATGGATAGATTTTTCATCAAAAATTTTAAAAGATTGTAGTATACTTGTACTGTATCTTTAAGGGTTTTTAAAAATTATTTTACATGTGTGAGCTACATATGTCTGTGAACCATATACATGAAGTAGCCACTGAGGCTGGAATAGGGAATTAGATCCCCAGAACTGGTGTTATAGAGTGTTATAAGCTTCCATGTAGCTGCTGGGAATTGAGTCTTCATTCCCCAGAATAGCAGTCACTGTTCTAACCACTAAACAACAGCTTTCTGACTTGGAATTGCTGTCTTTTTTTTTTAGTGCAAAATGTCCATGTATGGTAGAGGCATTTTGTAACTAAGAGTCATGTAAACTCTCCAGAATTGTTCTGGATAGTTCAAATTAGCTCCTAGCATATATGCTATGAAAAAAATATTTAGTTCTATAATCTCTGTGGTAGAAGATAGATGGTTCGCATGATACAATCTTGTGATATATTGCTTAAAATTTCAGATGTCACCTTTTCTAGTTTTGTGAAGAGTTGCTATAGCGACGACCTGGATGTCTGCATCCTGACTAATGAGCACAGCACTGGAATCATGTACCCAATAACAGCAGAGAGGACCAGAATGCCGAAGATAAAGGACAAAAACAAGTTCTACTTTCCTCCATTACAATCCGGGTACCACTTTCAGTATTGATGATAACAGTATATTTCTGAAGCAGTTTTCAACTGTTTAAATCCTCAAACACATGAAAAAATATAACACCATTACAAGAACTGAAATATATCCCTGTAGAAAAGGCTGGTACCTTGATTAAGTGGTCCCATCATTTTTCCCCACCCCATATTTTTTCCCTTTTATTTATGACTTTAAGAATTTGCACACATCAGGTACTAGTTACTGGTTTCTCCCTTTTGAGTCTTTTTTAAAAGAAGGGTCAGACATTTAATGAAAGTTTTGTTGTTATTTTCTATTGTTTCTTCTCCTTAGAATAGTTTCAGAATAGATGGAATCAAATCAACATTTGACTTGCATTCTTTCCTCTACCATAGAGCATAATACACAGAGTTTGAGATAGGGGTTCAGAGAGTCTTTGATCAGGATGAGGAGACAGGAGATTGTACCCAACTGCTAGGAATTCCTAAGCTAAGCAATGATGTATAGACCAGGTACAACTACTACTCTTGGACATGATCTGAAAATTTTATTTAATTATCTAAAAAATAAATATGGAATCTCTCTGCATTAAAAAGACTTGATGGGAAATCTATGAGTTTGACCTAACATTGTTCCTGTTTTAATATCTGTCCCTGAGCCTCTATAGCTACTTCAATATGCTTAGGTACATGTGTTTTGCTGTATCACAATTTTCCTGTCAACACTTCCTTCTGTTTGTGTCTTACAGTAGGCTAGAAGCTACACATCTTGGTGCATTCATGCCAGTATCAAAACTCCATAAACAAGATGATTTATAATGATCAAAAATTTATTTCTTATAGTTTTGGAGTTCGGGAGTAAAAGAAAAAATAATATCAAAGTATGTCATGCCTGCCTACTGGTGAGGGGTCCTGTACAGCTCTTCCCTATGAGGTAAAGAGCATTAGCTTCACATGGCAAAAGGCTCAGGAGGACAAAAGGAACCCCTGAAAAGATCAGCACTGCCCATGTGCTTTCTTTTTGTTGCCTGTCATGAGACAAGGGTGTTGCCTTTTCCCTTTTTCCACAGGAAAGACTTAGTGGGAACCATCTGCCCTGCATCATCGGACTGTGAAATTCCAAGAAAATACCTCTTCACAGATCTGGATGGGAGAACCCTGGGTCTGTCCCCACCAGTTTCTGTGTTTCCAAGGACAGAGGAAGGATGGACTGGATCCTTCTTCAACACAGGTCAGTTACATCTGACCATGATGTGTGTGGGAAAGGCAGAGGGCATGCAAAAGAGCTGGTGGCCCTGTTGTTCCATGAGAACAAAATATATTAGACAGGAACTGACATCTAAGACAGCTAGCCTGTGCTGATGTGTTATGTGTATGGTAGGGATACTGAGTCATTGAGATTCTGGGATATCACTACTATGATGTCTTTGAATGCTTGTGTCTATGTTAGTATCACTGAACATTGAGAATTATCTTCATACACTCCTTAGCCTTGTGTAACGTTCATTTTACCTTGAAATAACCCATGGAACTATGAATCTATCTTTTCTTTTCTGTTAGGACTTCAAAACTCACTTTGGAGAGGGTAGTATATGCAGCACTGTGAAATTCATCCCCCTGGTCTCCAAGTGTCTCTAAAACTGTGCTGGGCTCAGAACTTCTGCCTCCTTTTTTGTTGTTATTGTTTTGTTTTGTTGTTGCTCATAAAACCATATCATTGTATAGGTTTTTATACCTGGATCCTAGAGAGATTTCTATTTCTACCAACAGGGACACCAAATTCCCCATTTGAAATGAATTTGTGCATGTTATGTGGTAGGAAAACCTCAAGAAAAACTTTGACTCTGCTTGATTCTTTGTAGATTCTTTCTGGTCTCCGATGCCTTTATTTTTTACCAGTTACATTTGTTATTCTATAATTCCTGATGTTTATATAATGCAATCCTATTACTCTGACCCCCACTCTTTTATTTTCTTCTGTGAGGTCTGATTTGAACCTCTTCTGGGACCCCTTGAATGAGACCCACAGAGGTAGTGATTGATGCAAAAGCAACGGGAATTTTATTGTTTCAACATGTTGGGGTCCCAAGAAGGAAATGATCCTGAGCAGACTCTAAGAGGGAGTTATATACCTTGCAAACAATTGGGGCAGAATTTGAACAATGGTAACTAAGCAGGGTACTATTGGCGGGGTGAAGCAACTTGCAAACTGATCGAGTCAGTGGACCAGCCGGGACATTCCAAGGGGGTTGGTGAGGGCGTAGTCACAGGTGGCTTTTTGTGATAGTTGGCTTGCAGTTGTTCCAGGAACTAAGTGGGCTCTACTCCTCCTGGAAGGGAGGGTTCTTTTGTGGTGGAATTTTGCCACTGGCCTCAGGTTGACCCCCAACTCTGGCTCTTTCACTTCCTACCCTTATTACCACCCCCCCCACTGCTTCTTCCTTGCTATTTTAAGGTCTGAAGGTGTGACTCTTACAGAGCTAGGTACTCAGACTGTTTTCCTTATTCTAGGAGGACCAAGGTCAAATTACTACACATGAGTTATGTTTCCTATCATTAGCTCATACCTGACCTTGAAACTTGGTTAAAAAAATACCCAACTGATTCTGTTAAGTAGTACAGGCATCTGGGATTCACTTGCCTGCAATTAGATTTCAGTTGTGGCCTGTTACTTGCTTTCTATGTTCTTCAGTAAGAACATAGAGCATACTCTTTGTCCTTTTTCCTAACTCTCATGCTTCTCATCTTCCTGTCTGCATTGTCTGTAATGTAGGCATTGCCATCTCCCACCTGGTGGCAGAATAACCTCCCTGTTGATGTTTTCTCCCATCCCTGCATTCGAACCTCTACTCACCAAGTAACCGGGACAATCATTTAAGCTTTCCAATGTCCTTCCATTCAGAAGGACATCCACACCATATGCTTACCAGACATCTATTCTTGGGTCATGGTTACTTTCTTCCAACTCCTGTGATGCCTCCTCACCCCCACTACTTACCTTAAATATCACATTTTTCCTTTAACATAACGATCTTGCATAGACTATTTCCTCTCCCTGGATATTTTATTTGTATCTGTGTTAGGGATAAGCTTATCATCCTCAAATGTCCTTGGAGAAGCCATCCCTTATCTATCAAGCATATGAGCTAGTGCTAGCATTGGTAGGATGCTTGATCCCCATGTAAGAATCCAAGTTCAATCCCTAGGACAAGTGTGGACCACATAAACTGTGTGAGCTTTTGCATATCAGTAATCCAAAATCTTCAAGGTTATCCTCACAGTGTGTTTGAGGCTAGCTTGAGATAAATGATTCCTCATCTCAAAAACAAATAAAACAATACATTTATTATATTTATATTATATTTATTATTTTATAAAGTCATTGCACCTGTGTAAAGGTATCTTTTATTCTCTTGTTGTGATTGTCATCTCCAAGATGTATTGCTTCTGTTTGCTATCTGAGGCCTAGCCTGTACAATCTAATCTAGTCCAAGAATGTTTTCAGCCTTGGATACTTAACTAATGAATAAGCTTAACCCCTTCCTAGTTCTTTCTGCTCTCTGGCTAGCTGACTCACTTCAGCTCTTTTGGATCAAAGTCCTTTTCAAGCTGACTGATTCAATTTGGCTTCTTTCACCTTTTCCCGCATTGCTCTGCTTGGCCTCAAATAACTTTGGCAATTTGTTCTAATCTTCTGGTTCCTTCTGATTCTCTGGCTTAGTCTGACTTCACTTGTGTCTTGCTTGTTCTCTCTCCGCAACCACTGTCTCTATAACTGTCCCAGTAAGACTGTCCTCTGATTCTCTCCCTCCAGTGGCTTACCTTTCCTCTCTCTTCTCAATTAGACATCACTTTCAAATGCGGATGCTTCTTTCTACAAACTAACTTTATCTTCATTGTTTTAGATTAAAGGTGTGTACTAAGGTTTTATCTGTATTTCAGCTAAAGGGATTAAAGGTATGTACTAAGGCTGAGCCACACCACAACCAGAATTAGGTCTTTTCAGTAAACAACACAATCTGGGGAATCCTACAATACAGCTGCTTTATTGTTCTTAGAGGTTCGTCACAGGGTATAATGCTATAAATGGAATTACTTAGTTGTTTATTTAACATTTAACTCTTTAGAATACAAATTCAGTGAGAGCTACTGGCTGTATTGTGGATGCCTAGAAAGAATACTAATGAGATTGTCCTGATTTAATGGTATATATTGTCATATGGAAGCCTTCTTCACAGCTCATAGCTTTTGCTTGTTTGTTTTGTTCGTACTTTTTGTAAAAATGAGATTTTGTTTAGTTCCTCGGCAGCTAGCTGAGAATTTGTTGTGTAGATCAAGATGGCCTTTTTCTTCTGTGTTGTTCATTCTTGCATTAAGTTTCCAGTCCCCCTGTCTCAGCCTCCTGTGTCCTGGTACAGGCAAACATCATCATGAAAAACTGGGTATATTTTTATTTGTTTATATTTTTTCCCATCAGAGCTATCGTTGAAGTATAACATTTGACATTTGGAATTATTTCTCCAGATGATTATTTAAATTGCCATGATAATTCATATTTGAAAATATATTTTATATTGATACCTTTCCATATGTCGAAGTCTTAGTGTTGCAATTGAATGGCAAGATACTGTGTCTACAGGATAGGTTTTAAAGTCATATATATGCAGAGTACATAAAAATGTTATATCATTTCTATTTGTTAAATATAACCAAAAATCATTTTTTTCACAGTGGAATGAAATCCACAATGTTAGTGTGTATGTTTGTTTGTGTGTGTGTGTGTGTGTGTGTGTGTGTGTGTTTGTGTGTGTGTGTGTGTGTGTGTGTGTGTGTGTGTGTGTGTAGAGAAAGGTGAGTGTTGGTATATGGTTAGTAAAGGTAAAAAATAAAAAGGATAGTTTTATCCTTAGTGTGACTTGTCACCTTGATAAGTTCTTCTAGAATTATCTGAAGAAATTCCTTTAGGAATGCCTTTGAAGGATTATCTTGATTACATGAATTGATGTGGGACTTCTTACCTGGGGGTGGGACCCTTCTCTGGACATGTCAGAATGGAAAAACCACATTGATTAGTTGAATAGGAGAGTGTGTTCATCTCGCTCTGCTTCTTGACTGATGATGTAAGTGTCCAACTGCTTCAAGTTCCTCCTTCCTTGACTTCCATGCCAGGATGGACTGTACCTCAAATTGTGCTCTGAAGTCAACCTCTGTCCCTTAGTTTGCTTCTGTCACAATGTGTTACCATAGCAACTGGAAAACAACTACGGCAGATACGCAAATCTATTTCCATCTGTCTCTAGATTTACTCAGTTTCCTACAGTAAAATTTCTATTGGTTAAAAAAAAAAAACTTATACCACTACTACAGACATATCATGGCAACATCCTCATACTTTAAAACTAGCCTATGGGTAGCTGTGGAGCTTATATGGACTTGTGCATTGGCCAAACATATTTCTTTTTAATTAATAATATGGGTGGCAGTCCACAGTGCTAGAATTTATTCTAACAGAAAAGAAAAAAGCTTGAACATGTCTTTGTTTGGGTTAACTTAGAAATACACCTGATACAAAGGTTAGACTCAAATGGTTTATACAGTAGCAAACTGCCAAAAAAAAAACACCAGTAGGAATGTGAGATTAGAAAGAAATAATGACGGTAAAGATGGGCTGTCAAACTGTCACCACTGTGGAATTTGGAGCCCAACTCTAATGGGACTCTTGGAGACTATAAACCCAAATGACCACAACCATGCCAGAGGAGCTAATGTAAATGTTACATTCCTGCTTACCCTTGAACTGAGAGATGATTCAGGGTGGGATATCTCACCAGCCTGTTGGATTTCCCTGAACACAGGTTGTATGGGCTCTTGCATATGGCAGGAAATCTTTCTCAGATGGACGTCATAGGTCTTGTCAAGAGTTCTCTGCTGTTGGAGAAGATGATTTCCATCAGCATATGTGATTACACACACTCTTACCAGTAGTCACTCTGATGTCAATCAAATGCTTCATGTTTAAATTATAAGAACATCCTTTTGATGAGCTTTTAGGAGGTTGCTTACCATGTGGTGTAATACATTATTCAGATGTAAATATGTTCTTGCTACTGGCTGCTCTTCTGTTCTGTTTGCTTTCGCTCAGCTCACTGCCCTGTGTGAAACACGATTCCATGGTATATAACAAACAGTACACACCATTTGCTTTCAGGGTCCAAAAACAAGGCTTTGTGAATGGCTGAGCATATCCACAGAGGAGTAGAAGAGTGAATGACTAAATCCTCATGTTCTAAAGCTGCCTAAAATGTTCAGTGAAGTTGTTATAGGTGAGAAAATTCTCATAGAGGAGTTTGCTGTTTACTACACTAAAAACAACATTCTATGTCCCTTTGCAAAGAAGATAACATATAGTAAATGGTGTCTGTTGGGGGTGCTAATAGGATTATAGTGTTCCTTGATTTTCAGATACCTCCTTCCATAATGTAAGACTATTGTACTTTAAAAATCATTGTTTTAAACCACTTTCTAATTCCTGTCACCAAGCCAGTTGATGAGAAAAGCACCTACTTATTCCTAAGAGAGTGGCTCTTTCCCATATATGCCCATGGGAGCCCATAACGATGACACAGATAAGTCAAAAGTAGAGAACACTAGAACCAAGCCTTGTATTTTTTGCTAATGCCACCATGTTTGAAACACCCTCACATCTTTTCTCAATTTTATTAGCAAATCTCTCCAAACCACTTCAATTCCATTGCCTCTGAGGTTTATTTTTAATTTGCAAAATAACTGATCTTGTTTGCACTTATTAGTTCACACACAGGAAAAAAAAACCTCACTCAATCATATATCCACACTCAGTCCCCTGCATATCATCAAGCACTTTGGCATCAGGAGTGAAAGCCATCCACGTGGATCATTGAATGTGAACACAGTGCCGGTAGGCTTTGCTATCTGTGCAGTGCAGGGTGTGCAGCCTGGGAAAAAAAGTGAGCTGGTAATTTTGTTTTATACTTATCTGTAACTTTTCATTTGCTGCCAACTTTGAAAATTGCATGGCAATAAGAGAAGGCAGCTAATCCCAAGCAGGTGATATTTACATTTTATTTTAGGGAGGATTTCTGGTGCTATGGAGCCATCTAATGATCCAAAAATCCAAAATCATCCAATAAAACAAAATCTTGTTAATGAATATCCTACATATGTAGGAGAGCAACTCTAGGCATTTTCATTTTGGGTCCCTATTCATTTTCTGCCTATCTCTAGCTAGTAATTAATACTATCATCTCACAGACTAGTTCATATACATGGAGGCCTGGTGTGTTATAAGAGGACTGAAGACTTCAGAGCCATAGGTTGGTGACAGTTCAGAATTCCTCAGATAAATAAAGTAGGAGGGAAGTAAAGCAGAAATTCGCATTATGTGACTGTTCTTTGCATGTGAGATACAGTATCTGGTATTTTCCTTTACTCAACAATATGTTTTGTCAACATACTGTCCATTAGTATCTTATTAAAGTGGATATTACATTGTATAGTTGTTTGGTCTCATCAAAGTTATATTGCAACAAAAACATGCACAACTAGTAAGGAAAAGAGGAATGAAGAACATAAAATAGTATTTTGGTTTACAGAGTGTTTCATATAGGAGTGAGTTTATTTTCTCTCTTTCTCTACCTCTCTTTGGTGTGTGTGTGTGTGTGTGTGTGTGTGTGTGTGTGTGTGTGTGTATGCATGTTTGTATGCATGTCTGTCTGTGTGTGTGCATGTGAAAAAGTTCAGATGAGATATAAAGTTACATGGCTCTCAAATAGACTCTAATGAGCAAAGGGAGGAAACTCATAAGGAAGGTCACCAGCTAGCACAGGAGCTCTGGTAAAAGAATTTTCCTCAATACATAGGAGGGGTCTATGGGTGGCGTGCAGTCCACTAGAGGAGTGTGCAAAGAGACAGGAGCCCACCCTTTGAAGGCCAAGGTAAAAGGTTAGGATTTTTTTTTCAGTTTTATTTGATGTGTTATGTGCATTTACATTATATAACTTGATGTTCTGACATACATGGTTAAAGGACTGCTTTAGTTGAACAGATAAACAGTAACTTCTCTTCTGTTGTGGTAAAAGCACCTACAATCTTACCAAAGAGTATGACTAAATTTAGTAACTGTAGACCTCTTGTTCATTGGGTCTTCAGGACTATTTACTTTGGATGAGTGCAAATGCGGATCTTTTGAAGTACGTCTCCTCATCTCACACCACTCTGATTCCTGTTTCTGGTACCTATCATTCTATTGTCTGAATGAGTAGGAGGATCTAAGAAGGTCCGCAATAGGACTTTTTTCAGTTCTTTGAGGAAGCACAGGAGTAGGAACAGATGGTGTAGCCTAGAAGCTGCTCATGATGAGAAGACAGGGCCTTCCAGAAGGTTCAGTGTTTTCTGCTAGTCACAAAGTCTTCCTGTCCACCATGCAAATAGTCCCAGAATTTTCTAATTGGTGAACCTACCAATTTGACCAAATAATTTGTATCTGTGGTATCTAATAACGCTTTGTGGATTTCTATTTTGTGTCTCAGTACATGATAATTTATATCCTGTTTTCTAAAAAGTGGGAGCTTTCAGTAGACAGATCTTGACAATTAAATTAGGACACTAGTTCCACGGGCTAGCTTATTACAAGAATAATTCCCCAGGCTAGCTTATTATAAGAATAAGACAAGGCATTCAGCATTCATACGCATGTGGGAAGAATTTGATTTGTCTGTCTGTGCGTGCGTGCGTGCGTGCTTGCGTGTGTGTGTGTGTGTGTGTGTGTTACTAGAAGAGAACTTGAGGCCTTTTACATGGTAGGTAAGTATTCACTGAACTATATTCCCAGCTTCGTTTCTTAAGTTCTTTTTCCCTTTTGCATGTAGGAAGACTTGACTAGGTATGTATTTGCACACAGACACACACACACAGAGAGAGAGAGAGAGAGAGAGAGAGAGAGAGAGAGAGAGAGAGAGAGAGAGAGAGAGAGAGGAAGACAGGGAGACAGGGAGACAGCAAAACAGAGACAGAGAAGCAGAAAGGCGAGTTAGACAAAGACAGAGAAACAGAGACAGAGATAGAGACGGAAAAGATTGATAAAAAAATTAAACATCTACAAGGAATATGCTGTGCTAAACTTAAATGTTACTGCTATATGCTATACTTCTTCTGAGTTACCAATCTATTAAGAAGACAGTTGGTCTTTAGCGTACGGTATTAATTATTTTTGTTAATAATCAAGAATAATCTTTGAGTCTAGGTGTAGTAACCTAAGCATGAAATCTCAGCATCTGAGAGGTTTCTGTATCATAATTATCCTGAACCCAAGGCTAGCTAGACTCTCAAAGAGGAAAAAATGACTATGTGCCAAATATGAGAGACACAGGCAAACATGCCTGGACACATACCTGAAGGAGAAAAGAATGTTAACATGGTATGGAAGTGTTTATAGCTAAAGTCCTTGAGTAAAATAAGTTGTTAGGCCTGTACTTGAATGTGAATCATCTTGTATAAAAATGAGTTGAATGATCTCATAAATTCTATTTTCTTAATCCATTACTGGGTGAATACGGGTTTGTTATTATTTTGTACATTCTATATTGAATCATTATATTTAAAGCTCATATCATGATAACCTTATCCCACACATAATTTGACATTACTCCCAGCAAATCACTGTGGTCTGATCAGGATTTCTGACCAAATCTACCTTCGGGGGAGGAAAGGTTGGTTCCCTATTCTTTACTGTGAGTAGCTTAGAAACATTTTTCAAATTTGTTGCTTCTGGGACACTTCCCAAGAAAGAAAGTTATAAACCATTCTGGAGACCTTAAAAGCGACTTGCCTTGAATCAAAAATAAAATACGAGGTTGATAAAAAAAGAAAATAAAGTTGGCATTTGACTGTCAGTTCACAGAATGATGGAGTGCTTTCGCAGTGAATGATGGGAAAAGTACTGAAGCTGAGTGTGGTGTGTTCTCCATTTAACAGAGGCAGAGGGAAGCCAGGCCTTCCCCGCTCTTTGTTGCTGGATCCTAAAATGTGTCTTTCTTTAAGCTTTCTAGGCTTCTTGTTCTTCCCATTTGTTCTGAGAGTGACAGCAAGACGGTATTATAAAATTAGAGAGTGGAGAGGGAGGGAGGGAACGAGAGGAGAGAATGGAGAGGGAAAACGGTTGTTAGAAGATTTGTCTGCCAATATCCGTGCTTGCCGAGGTCTTTTTCTTCTAGCTAGAGGGGGAAATGCCATTCTCTTTTCCCAAGCAATTATAGGCCCCAAAGATTGAAACTTGGTATATAGCTCTTTAATCTCAGCAGATATTTATGGTTAAACATTAGACTTTTAGGATTCCAGATGTCAGGGTATTAAAATATAAAGGCACAGTGGAGTCTCAGAAAATATTAGGCTGTGGGATATGTGGCTGCAAGGGACTTTTATCCCAAGCAGAGGAAGATAGGCTTCCAGTGGTACTTTGTGATGCCCAAAGAGCAACTTTGATCTACCTCATTTTCTCACTCTTCCTGGTCTCCAGGCTGTACAGTATAACACTATTTGATTGCTTTCCGGAGTAGTCCACGCTGTGGGTTGCGGCGATTTTCATGTGTGATTTCTACAGGATGAAACGAAAAGGAAGGAATACCCCGGGGATTATTTTGTTACCTTTCCACCTCCTAGATGTTGATTGTTTCCTCAAATCTTTCATTCATGACGGTGACGACCACTGTTTGTGGCTTCTTGCTGAGACCGTTGGATTGAGTATCTCATTGAATGACATGAACGTGATGTGCTCCATGAGATATATGTTCGTACTGCCTCCATTTTACAGGAGCAGGAGCCGATATGGAGATATTGGCCCATTATCCAAGTCATGAAGCTAATTAACAAAAGACTCAGGACTGAACCATTTTTAAGTCAAAGCTATGTTGTCCCTATTAGCACTGTAAGGGTTTCTCACATGCTACCCGGTTCTTCCACACAGTCTATTTTAGATCTACAAGTCTTCGCACAGACATAACTTAAAATAAAGCAAGCATAATATTATTACTCTAGCAACTGTCTACTCAAACCCATAAGAATCATAGCAACCATTCGTTCCGTGCACTTCTTTGTAGCACTCTGTATTTGTGACAAGTTATAAATGTTACCCATTTACCCTTACAATACGCTTAACATGGTCAGGGTTGTTATTAACTGCAATCATTTGTGGATATAGGATTTTAGAGAAATTAACTGTTATTTTTTTCTCATGATTTCACAGTCAGAATGTTCAGATCCCAAATTTAATTCAATACTTGCCAGATCCAGAAACTTAGGTTCACAGACACTTCTAGGTAATTAGGATGTGGTCCTTTTCACTTGGTGAGACTCTGAATGGAGCTGCATTTAACTGCATTTTATGTAGGAGTAAATCAACTTTTGGATTTTTCAAAATGTAACCATCAGTTGCAGCTGCAATATAACAACAACCACAGAGGTCTCATTTTGTTTCTCTTCTTAGTCGCTACATAATATAAATATATATTTACCTATGGCGATTAACTCCTGTACAAAATGACTCATATCATAGCTGAGAAACCAGATGTTTGTATTGCTAACTAGGGAGGCTGCGTGCCAACAGTGCAGTAGTTACTAAACTGTGGCTTTGGCCTGGATTAGAATTTCATCTTGGGAATTTTCAGTAGCTTCACCCTTTTCTTTAGTGGGTTTATGTAGGTATAATTTTCAGTTGCCTGTTTATTTTCTTGAGTTCTGAGTGACATTGAGGTGCATGTACTGATAGAATGTGCAAGGGGAGCCTTTAAGGTAGAATGTGACAGTTCCTGCCCTAAAACAGTGGAACGAACAGTCCAGACAGTGACATGACCAGCAGGAATGGACTCGGATAAAATCAGCATCCAGAGGTTTTATGGGGCCCATCTTTCTTTCTCTGAGCATTTCTAAGTGAAAGGAGAGAGATTTTATTTTATTCCCTTGTTGTAGCTACCAGTAAGACTTCCATGCTCCCCTAAAGAGCCACTCACCCATGAACCTGAAACTTCCCTAAAGAGATCACTGGGGTCATCATGGAAAAACAGATATGGAAGTAGAAGGGGGCGTTGAGAAGAGAAAGGGAGACAGGAGAAGTGAGACAATAGAGAAGAGTGGGGATCATTGATACATTTCATGTGAATGCATGAAGTGCCATAGAGGAGCATATTATGTGTAATTAATATATACCAATACAAATAACAGATAAAAGTGACTAAATGAATAAGCAGCCAGTGAGCACAAGGAGGTAAGCATATGCATTGCACTTGACCAGCAGCCGTGGCCCTGTCTTCTGTGATGCAGATTTGTACCTTCCCTGTGAAGCAGTTGTTGGCTTTCCTATGCATGGTGGGTCTCTGAATCTATCTAATCTTCCTTTGTCACTCACTCCCTTGGCACCACCTGACATGCTTTCCTTCCTTTCTTGTGCAAGTCTTGTGCTCTCTTGCCAAGCTACAAGGCTGTGAAGAAGTTGTATCTCTTTTCTGTAGTGTATTTCCTATGCCTTAGTTCCTTTTCCTGTTTCTATGATCAAAATACCCTAACAAAAACAACTTCAGAAGAAATGGTTTATTTGAGTCATAATTTGATCACTGCAGGGATATCAGGGCACCCAGAACCTGAAGTAGCTAGTCAAGTTATTTCCATGGTCAAAACAGAGAGCAGTGAATTACCCAAGCTCTGTTCCCCTCCTTTGGTACAGACCAGGATCCTCTATCTAGGGAATGGTGCTACCCACAGTGGGTGAGTCTTCTTACCTTAATACAATCAAGGCATTTCCCTCAAAGACCTGCATGACGGCCCTCTCCATGTCATTCTAGCTTTGTAAAGTTGACATTTAACACTACCACATTCTAGAATATATGTCCATTATACACCAAAAAATGTGACTAATAAATAAGTGAATGAAATGTCAGTGAAAATTTCAAGGCAACTGTTCTACAAAGTTTGTTGCATTGGTAGGATTGATGTGTATTTTGTATTATTTGCAAGGCTGTTCTCACAGTTGCTGACTCGGGAGACTGAAAAAGATGTTGCACCATCGAATCAATTCTGAAAACTCTATTCATATTGTAGAGATTTTATATATATTTGAAGACATGAAAGATTATAAGTTATGCAATTGAATTAAAAACTACTGTTTAATTTTGATTGTTAATTGACCTGTACATAACTAGTATTCTTAAAATGATTTGGGGGAAATACTGCCTCATAGCAAACTGTTCATCTTCACAATTTTGGCTAGGAAGAAATGATAAGATCAGAATGTCTTGTACTTGAACCTGGATGGTTCTATGGAGTTCAATCTTTTTCATTCTTCCTTTTTCCTTCTGTTTTCTACTATTTCAATCTTAATAGCTAGGCTCTTCCTTCTGTAATTTCAAACTTACGATTTAATTCGTTTACTAGCATACTAGAATACATGGTGAATTCTTTCATATATAATACCACTTTAGATATTCAAAAACATTAAGACATGGAATTTATGGGTTAACTAATATTCTTCTAAGAGTAGACAGGGACTGGAGAAATAACACCGCAGTTATGAGAACTTGTGGCCTTAGCAGAGGATTTGAGCTTGGTTCCCAGCACCCACATAAGAGAGACAGCTGTAACTCCCATTCCAAGGGAATTCACAGGCATCTGCACATAAACTCATGCAGGCACACACACACACACACACACACACACACACACAAATAAAAATATATACATATTGAAAGGTATGAAATCCAAATCCTTTCTGTTGGGAAAAACAATGGTTTAGGCTTAGCGCGTCTCTTTTTAGACTATTATAATCTTATTTTGATGAAATAAACATCGCATGAAATTTACAACCTAACCATGTTAAGCATTTATTTCAGTGGTATTAAATGCATTCCTCATGTCATGCAAGCATCACTACCATCCATATTTATAAGTCTTTTCATCTCATAAAACACAAATTCTATACCCATTAAATAGTAACTCTGTATCCCGCTTCCCTCTCCATCCCCAGCAGACATTGTTGTATTTAACGTTTGTATGATTTTTGTCTACTCTAAGTGACTTAGATAAATAGAACCACACATGCCTCCTTATGACTGATGCATTCACTTAGAATAACATTCACAAGTCTCATAAACACTGTTGCAAATTATAGAATTTCATTCTCCCTGTAAGCCAAATATTCCATTCATCTGCCCATGGACATAGGATTCTTCTTATGTTACAGCTACTGTGAATTATGCTGTTACATACGTGGCCTACATATGCTTCTTACAAACTTTGTGCTGAGTTTATTTAGAAATCTATGTAAAGGGTCACACGATAACTCTATTTTTAGGGATTTACCATATGAAGTTGGTTTATTTTGATTCATTAATTCATGTCAGCTTCTGACCCTTGAGTGTTCTTTAATACAGTCCCATAATACATCAAAAGATGGAATATGCTTCTAAAGTTAGGATTGGTTCATCAGGGTTTATGATAACATGTAGCAATTAATGCTGAAAATGAACCATGCAATGCTGTGCTTAAAATTTCTCACATGTGGGTTTTAAACTACTTAAAACATGAAAAAAATGTACAACTAAATTTAACAACATCTCTTAGTTAAACATCAGCAAAATAATGTAAAATCAATATAAAACCGGGACAATTTGATTTCTGCTTTTCATAACATGCAACCTGTTATCTGTTTGTAATTGTGGCTGATCTCCATTCACAAAATATAATTTCTATTAGAAATTTTATTATGACTTATAAATAAAAAAGTTACACATCAAAATTAACAAGACTGAAAGCATTATGTGTTAGTGAATTTTTGTACAATTAATGTGGTACCTTTGAAATGTAAGCTGTGGAGAGTCACGTTGACTCTTGTACATTCACTATTAAAATGTCATTTTATGAACGTGCATATTACCAAAACTGAAAAACCTGTGTCACAGTTAAAGATCAAAAACCAATTATATTTATATCCCCCCCTTATAACTCATGTCCATCACTCACATTCAGTCTGCCCTCATCTCCTAATATTTAACCTTCCCTGTTCTCTTTTTCTATATATTAAATCATATACACACTATATGTTTTATTTATACACATAGAATTTTAGCTACTGCACATATGCGGGAGAACACATGATTTTTTTTCTGTCTGACATTGTGACCTTGCCTAAAATTATACATTATAAGTTTGCCCCATTTCATGCAAATTTATGATTATATTCCTTTAAAGCTGAACAGTATTCTATAATATATGCATATATAATTTTCATTATTCCTCTCTTGATGGAAAACTGGGTTGATTTCTGTTATTTGCTATATTGAATATAGCAACAATAAACATACATGCAAATACCCCTATGGTAGGGCATGAAGTTCTTTGAGTATGTGCCCATGGTTGAAGTTCATTTTCATATGAAATAATTGACCTGCATCTAGAGTTCATAAACTTTACCATAAAAGTCACTGGTATAATATATGGAACTACATATGAGTTGTTTCAGATGTGCTTAAATACTTTATAATAGGTAAATTGTGTTTTATATTTTAAATAGTTCAATTTATATAAAATTGAAATTTAGTGGTCATTTTCTACCAGTCATAGGATGCCACATAACTGTTGTTATGATTTATATATCATATGATATATATATATTTCCTGTATGGAGGTATATATTAGACAGTTGATTCTTCAGACTGAGCTACTCTGTTAATCTCTTCATCGCTGTTATGTTAAACTATGTTTTTATAAATAAATTGTCATTGGATACAGACTGTATTGCTATCATTAGAAATGACTTGAATTAGATAAAACAGAGTCCTCTAATAAAAGATTGAGCTTTTCTGAACCTGAGAATTTCCCTACCCAAATAAGTTCATAACTCTTTATGAGAAAAATCTACTCATTTTCTCAAACCATGCTGATGAGAAGCACTAAAAGAAGGGCATGTGTGCATACCTGTGTGTAGACATACAGTACATATATATGATATAGATAGATATAGAGATAGTTATAAATGTATAAATGCATACACATGATATAGATAGATATAGATATAAATATAGATATAGCTATAAACAATAATATTCCACAGGAAGGGCATGTGTGCACACATTTGTGTAGACATACATTTTATAAATATATGTATATATATATGATATAGGTAGCTATAGATATAAATGTATAAATGTATACACTTGACATAGATAGCTATAGATATAAATATAGACGTGGATATAGTTGTAGATGTAGATATATATTCCACAGCCATGATTGCACACATTTGAATGGAAGGGATCACTTGGAGAGTTAGATCATAAATAAAACACTTGCTTCTTGCTAATATGACAGCAAGAAACAAGTTACTGAACTACACAGTGACATGTTTCAACATTAGTGTCCTGAAAGATGTTTTGATAGGGTTTCAAGCATTATCTTCTTTTGTCTTTACCTTTCCAGCAGATGTAAGTGGAAATAGTCTGTGGCAATTGAATGCAATCATTGACGACATCCCACAGATTGGGGACGGGGAGATGGTTCAGCATCAATACCACTTACTTCTCCTCCGGAAGTCTGCACTTCATTTCTCAGCACCCATCTCGAGGCTCACAAGCACTTGCAAGTGCAGCTGCAGGAATCTAGTTCTCTCCAGGTCTCTGAAGGCACCTGAGTCCACTTGCACATACATGTAATTTTTTTAAAAATCTGTAGAAACATATATTGACAAAAAATTATTTATTTTATGTTTGTGAGTACACTGTGTCTGTCTTCAGGCACACCAGAAGAGCGCATACGATTTCATTACAGATGGTTGTGAGTCACCATGTACTTGCTGGGATTTGAACTCAAGGCCTCTAGAAGCGCAGTTAGTGTTCTTAACCACTGAGCCATCACTCCAGGCCAATACACCTTTTTAAAAATGAGAAATATATGTAAGTGAATTTGAAAATCTAGTCTGTACCAAAGATGGCATTTTTAATCATGAAAAAGTAGGAATTATGCAAAAAAGTTGTAGTGGCATTTTACCAAACATAAAGAGAAAGAAAAATCTTCAGTTATTCACATCTTTCTCTCTGTGAAAAATATTTCTACAATGATTAAAGACAAACCATTCATACAAACAAATAATATATTAAGTTGATATAACCATTAAGTCATGACAACTATTTTCATGAGTCAAATTTTAAAAAATATGAAAAATTTTGATGATATAAGAAGTAGAAATTTCTGCAAAAATTTTCAGATGAGACTAGAATAAGCAAAGATTTAATGACAAAAGAGTAATCCCTTGAACATATACTAATATGTTTTCTTGCAAATTCAAGAGCAAATATAATAAGCAAATTGATATTCTTACCCAGGACAGAGCATACCACTCAGTTATCCAATACCGAATGGATAGTCCAGAAAGTATACATCTAAGTACCATATAGACTGAGGAGTTTGTATTTAGGAATAGCTATGTATATACACATACACATACACATACACATACACATACACATACACATACACATACACATACACATACACATACACATACATATACATATATGCAAGTAATAATAATGAAAGAAGAACCAGTGAATTTGAAGGTGAACAAGGAGGGTTATAGGAGAGGTGAGAGGGGGTCATGGGAAGGGAGAAATGATGCAATTATGATTTCAAAAATAAAAGAAACAATAAAAGTTTTAAAATGGGAATGATTCTAAAAAGCAGTTATAGAGAAGTGAACAGCTGCACAAGATGGTGGCAGCACATGCCTTTAATTGAAGCACTTGGGAGGCAGAGGCAGGTGGATCTCTGAGTTTGAGACTAGCCTGGCCTACTGAGAGATTTCCAGGACAGCCAGGGCTACACTGACAGATTCTGTCTTGAGAGACACAGAGAGAGGAATATAAATGCCAATAAATGTAAAAGCCAGGGCAAAAAGCCTGACACAGAGCCCAGACATCTTAATTTCTGAGGATTCTCGGTGGTCATATAAATCTGTTTTATTGTCATTATTCTCATCACAGTATTAAATAACATGATTTTCAATGTGGCAAATTCTCTTGCTACACAGAACCCAGGTAGTCCTTTCAATAGATGTGAGTCTCAAGCAAGTGGCTTACCCTTCTGGTAGCCCCAGTTAGGAAACAGAGATGTTGATGTTGTATATACACATATTTCTTGTTAAGATTTAAATGAGAAAATTTTATAAGGTGTCAGGTAGTAACATGGCCTTTGTATCTTCAGTTACTGATATTATTGGTTGGTGACAGTTATAAATGTGTCATTCTTGGTGGTGGGGAAATGGGAGCAAATGGTATTTCTCGTTGATTTATTAAGTTATTCACTTTGCATCCTGATCTCAGTGCCCCTCCCTCCTCTCTTCTCAGTCTCACCCTTAGAAATCCCTCCCCTCATTATCCTCTGCACTTCTCAGAGAGGAGAACCACAGTGCCCTGGGACATCCAGTTCCAGCCGGAGAGTTAAGGGAAGGGGATACAATGGCAGGCAACAAAGTCAAAGATAGCTCTGCTCCAATCGTTAGGAGGCCCACGTGAAGACCAAGTTGCATATCTGCTCCATATGCATAGGGAGCCTAGGTCCAGCCCATGTGTGCTCTTTGGTTGGTGGTTTAGTTTCTGTGAGCCCTCATGGGCCCAGATTAGTTGACTCTGTAGGTCTTCTTGTCCCCTTGTAGGTGTCCTTGACCCCTCCAGTTGAGCAAACGGTTCTTAAATCTTGTCCTTGATGCTTCCTGTGACAATTTGACATCTTATAACTATCTAAAGACCTACATTTCTCTCCCACCAACTCTGTTTTTATATAATTATCCTAATAATTTTGTTGACTGAAAAATGAGCAATAAAACATTTACAACGAGACAGAAAATACCCCATCCCTCCACCCGACTTGAGGAAGATGGAAAAGTTGCCATATTAAAAACCATGTTTTATGTTACTTAATATTTTAATGATAATGTCAGTAAAACATATTTATATGACCTCTGAGAATCTTCTCAAATGAATTGTTTTTGTTTTTGTTTTTGTTTATTTTTTTATAAAAAGCATTGTGAAAGAAAGGAACAAATGCTGAAAAATCTGTTGCTAGATCTGTCAGCCGATCTCTGTGCTCCGGAATTAAGGAGTAGAGCCAATCATGTTCACTTTAGCTCCCTCACAGGAGACATGTTGATAAAAATTGCAGTTTCTGAGAATAATTTCAATGGACAAAAAGAACAGAAACTTATTTTTATGTTGCTGTGGTCAGTAATATTTCCATTCGGCGTAATGCTGAGGACACAATATTGGAATTCAGACGGTTTAGAAGCTAGCATATACACACATCAAGCCATATTCTCTTTCTACTAGAACCCTGTTGTTAGGGGCAAAGGAGAAGACCACATGGGTAGACAGAATACATACAAAAAGCCTTAGCTTCACGCCGCAATCGCTCTAAGCACTACATGAATCATAGTGACTGTGGCTGACATCACCGGTACCTTGTCATGGCTCTGCTCAGGATGTGGACTGAGGCATTGGAGCAGAGCACCTTAGCTAGCTCTTGTGTTTATTTCCCATTGATGCTACAGAATACTGATACACCAGTGCCCGGAACGAGCACCAGTATTCAGGAGGTAAGACATGTGGCGATCTTAGGTTCTCCGCTGCCCATTACATTCTGCCGCCTGTCACTGTCTACTTTCAGTCCATTCGGGCTCTGGAACTGATTCTGCTGCATGCAGTTGTAGGAGTGACAGGGTCATGTCCTAGATGCACATAAGGCTGAGGTTCATGGTCACCGTTTAGGGCTTTCCTAGCTTGGAGCTTCTGCATGCTTTCCCTTTTCCGTACTTTCTTGGATCCGGCTCTGATTTCAACCAGGAAGTGTTTGCCTTCTAAATATTTTCCTTTGTCCTGCAAAATCTCCTTACCCTGACACGTCTAGCTTTAAATCATGCACAAAAGAACACATTTATCAATCCCAGAGATCAGGAGGTCGAGGCAGGAGGATTGTGAGTTTTGGGTTAACCATAGTGAGATCCTATTTCAAACAAACAAGCAAACATCCAAACCAAACTATACCTATAGTCATGTGCACAGTGTCCCCCTGCCATATTCAGATTCATATATTCAATCTGTGAACTTAAATGCTTTCACACCAGGGACATGGAGCTGATGCGGTTTTTTGCAAGGCTCTGGTTCTAGTTACACAGGCAAGAACTGAGGGATAGGGATACCGGAACTGTCTGTTCAAGTCCTTTCTACTTTAGGAAAGAAGTTAGGGTCTATTCACCTTGTTTCAGACATGGGGCATGAAGTACCTATAATCCCCTTGCAGGATAAACAGCTTTTTGATGGGAAAATACAGTACAACTCGATTCGCTTTGCCATGACGATGAAATGTCAGGAACTTATCTCAACTTTTGCCCCATTTTTGTTTGGCCGCAGATGAAGGAAGTGTCTCAATGTGCCGTGCCTCTCAACTGTGCACTTAGCTATTTGTCCTTTGAGTGCATTTGTTTACACGGTCTTTGGTATATTTACTGCGCTATCGATGCAAAATCCAGTCAGCATTTGCCTACCCACCAATTGCCTCTGAGTTAATGAAAGTAGAATTCAGGCGTTAGAACCTTCTGGATGTCCAGTGCCTGATGATGCTTGGTGACACCAATGTGAACTCCTGCAATAAAGGAGAGAAGCTCATTTCCCCTGGATCTCTCAAAAATGTCTACGGCCCACCCGAATAGCTGAGTGTGAGCTTGCAGAAGCTTAGATGAGGGAGCGCTGCATTTTGTAGCAATTAATTTTGCAGAGGAAGCAGTCCGTTTAAAGATGCCCGCAGCACTCACTAAAATGGAGGTTGTTTTTCAAGGCCACTAGAGCTGCATTTGGCTAAGGCTGGCTCATCAACAAAACAACAATGCTAAAATATGTCTTTTCTGGGTTTTTTCCCTTTTTATTTTTTTTGCAAAAGGAAGGACTAGAGGGGCATTGAATTATGCTCACCTGCTAGAACTGGGCAAAGTTGTAATTGTTTAGCCCCGTAGCACAACCCTGCAAGGGTTAAAATGACAGAGATATTAGTTTGTGAGGGCTAAAATTGTTGGCTTGAAGCTCTCGGCGATACGCAGACTGTTATTTACCGGACTTGGTCGATTTACTTCTTAATGCAATAATGACCTGTGAAATGAAACGTGAGCTAGACAATTGTTCCTCATTGTGTCCTCTACAGCCTCCCTTCATACCCCATTAAACCACCATTAATTCCATATGAAAGAGAGTCACGCACAAGCACCGATGGCCCCTTCCTTTTTCCTTCTTGGTCTTCCTTGCCCCCGTAATTATGATTTTATCCTTTCTTTGTATTTTTCTCTTTCCTTCCTTCTCCCCTTTGAATACAGAAATAATGGGGTACATAGTGAAACATCCCTCTAAGTCAGTGCTTCTGAAAGAGAGCAGCGCGTATCACTTGGCAGGGTGTGCACGCGCAGCTTTGCCATTTGCGTGCACACAAAAATGGGGACATAAAAGTTTTTTAAGACAAGGAACATTCCGTTAGACCTGCTGAAAGTGGCCCACAGATGTGCAGAATATTCAGTGCAAAGGCAAGCCTGTGCACTGGCTAAACAGGGGTGGGGTTTCCTGCAGGAGGATTACATGGGCATCCCAAGACATCCCTCCCCCATTTTTGTCAGTAGTATAATTTTGAATTATTATTTTCTATTTCTTGATCTATTTTAACTTTTCCATGATACTTCCAAGGGAGAAAAGGGAGGCTCGTGCACGAGAGATGGGCAGAATCTTTTCTCTGACCCTGTTCTGTGTACAGTGCTATAGCTATGGATCATCAGAGTTTCCTCTTCAATCTTCCTCATTGCTGCTGCTGTTGCCATGACAGCTGCCTCATCCTCATTTCTGTCCCTGTGGCTGCATTGCTTTGCAAATATTCCTTTGCCTCTTTTGTCAGGACACTTGTGACTATACTCACAGCTTAACCAGATAGTGGAAGCTCTTCTCCTTGGTTCAGAGTCCTTAAGTTGATCATATTCAGGTTTCCCTCTCTGGCAACTCACAGGTAATGTTCATGGCCAGTGGGGGAAACAACATAATTACGTGTGTGTGTGGCTTGAAATCCAACCCAGAGTCTCAGGCAGTGTATACAAATGTTCTACCACTGAGCCACATCATAGCTTGCTGTAGCCAATATACAGATTCATACATGCAGTGTTCTGAGCACACTGAAAATATTTTAGTCTCGTATTAAATTAAACACACACACAAAATTAAGTGGTTAATCTCGGTGGGCTGCAAAACACAATGGTTAGATATGAATGCAAGAGAGAGATTTGTAGAAAGGTGGGAAGGTGACACAGGCAGTATGGAGATGGGGTAGGAGTAGACAGTACACATGGTGTACATGTGTGAGATTATAAAATAACATTTCAACACCCTACAGTCAATTGTGGCAAACATGTAAAGAACACCCAAACCCTACTGATAGATTAATCACAGGGCATATATCATCACTGATTTGCTTTTCAGTACTAAAGGCTGAACCATGCACATTCTAAGCAAGTGCTTTTCCTCAAGCTAGACTCTCAACAATTACTGTTTTCTCTATTGACACTTTTGTTTTAACTTTCGGCTTAAGAGGTACTACTTATGCTGCCTTGACTTGAAGTTATCTTCGAATGGCAATAGTTTTATGAGTATTAAAAGTGATTGTTGTGTATAAGTTTTTACCCAGGAATTAGAAAGTCCATATCTTTCATTGTCTATATCCTTAGGAAGACTATCTGTGTGGGGGATGAATGGGCCAAGGAGGTGTGCAGTGATAAAACTTGCTCTGTTCATTGCAATGGCATGAAACTGCTTAGACCTGCCGTAGGAATTCTCATTGAATTTGTCGTTACACAGACTCACTACCTAATTCTTTCCTGGATGCTTCTTGTATAAAGTATATCCACATTTCTATTATAGCACACATTAGGCCAGTATCATTACCAAAGTGCCTTCTAAAATCCAACAGCCTGCTGTCCCCTACTTTTACCCTTCATCTTAACCGGAAGCATGTGATGACTCAGAGCACATTTCTAGCTGCCTTTTCTAGCTAACAGCCTGATATTAGGATGTATTTAAGAAGGATAAGGAAAACGGTGTAAAAAATGATGAATGACTAGTTTTTAATGAGTTTTATTTCATTTCCTTAAAAAAACAAACAAACAAAAACACTGAGTAACTTTACAGCTCAGATGGGCCCTACCCTATACTTTATGTTATAAAAAAGTTTCACTAAATGTTTCGTCTATTTCTTTCTCTGTCCAGCAGGGAAAGGACTGCTCTGGACATTCTGTCATAGAGCATACTTAGTGATGTCATTCTTCATGTTACATTTTGCTTAGAGTAGTTAATGATATCAGTCGTGGCTCCTTTCCCTGATCACATTATAATCTCTTAAAGGAGGGGAAAGATTAATTAAGCTAATTTTAGTTTCATTTAACATATACTTATCAATTCTGTATCACAATGCAATTAAAATTTCTACTGATTGGCTGGGTGCCTCTTACATTCCAGAAACTGTTAGATGCTTTGTTATATATATTTAAAAGAGCTGGAAAGTGAACCTCATGTCATCATTTTAAATATGGAATAACTGAATAAGATTTAGAGCCTTACAGAGGCTGTGTGTGTGTGTGTGTGTGTGTGTGCGCCCACACACATAGGAGTGTGCATCTGTGTTTGCATATGTGTGTATGCATATGTGTGTGTGCATCTGTGTATGCAGATGTGGGTATATACTCCTGTGTGTGTCTGTGTATACACACGTGTATCTGTATATGGATGTGTGTGTATGGATGTGTGTAATATGTATACGGGTGATGTATATGTGTGTAATGTTTATGTGTGCAATGTGAATGTGTATAGTGTGAACGTGTGTGCGCATTGGTGACTGCACATGTGTGAGTGCATGTTTATGTGTCTGTGTGTACATGTGTGTATGTTTGTGAATGCACGTGTGTGTGCATATGTGTGTGGTGTGTGTATATTTGAGCTTGTGTGTATATGTGTTATGTCTGTGTATATGCATATGTGTTTGTGGTGTGTATGTGTGTGTGCATGTGTATGTGCATGTGTGCTATTGGAAGTTTAACTCTCATGCACAATAGCTAATACTCTAATTCTTAGTTACACCCCAAGTGATTTTAAGACTTAAATATTTTTAATGTGTTTTGAAATAGAGTCAGTAACATGACTTCATACACTGGCCAGGGTGTCTCATGCCTCAGCTTCTTAAGCAAATAGCATTAAAACTATGCAACATCATGACAGTCCATGTCTAAGACTTACATAATTTATTGTCTGTGATTCTTTCTTTGTAGTTTTAAAAATACCTTTCCTGGGTCTACCTTCTCTAAAGGATTTTCATGCAATCAAGACTCTGATTTGAACCTCAAGGAGTTATTTTAGAAGGAGGGATAATTGAAATAGTTGACTCTTCTATGACATGAGGTCTGGACTTCTATATTTCTGAACACAATACCCTAAGAACAGTTGTTGGCATCGACCGGCTATTCTTTCAGGAAAAGGAGAAAGAGCTTTCCAATTTGAGTAGAAACAAGAATAAAGAGATCAGATATTATAAGATTTGTGGTATTTTCATTTGGATGTTGTATGGAAAAGATTTGAGAATTGAGCCAGGGTGTGGCCCTCTGGAAAGCCTTCAATGCAGACTAAAATCCTGTTAGTGCTTCTCTTGACTGCGATAACATTTTAGAAGGCTTTGAAAAAAATCAGAATAGAGGTGGGGTCTGCAGGAAGCTGGGTCTCAGAAAGATTAATCAAGCTGCAGGAAACAGGGTGAAGAAAGGGTTGGAGTAGGGACCAAATTCTAAAACTTGTAAGGACAGTGTTCCAATTGTTGAGATTTGAAAGAAATGCATTGACCTGGAAGAGATTAATGACAACCAGGATGGACAGGATGGCCCTGGCCAAAGAAATAGACAGAAATAGAATGTGTTTCCTTACTCTGACTTTTTGGGGGTCTCTGGACATTGAAACCAACAATGATTTTATTGTGCAGTGACAAAGTATCTCAGAGAATTGAGGTTCTAGTAGAAGATATATGGTAAAAAGAAAGAAAAAGGTAGCTGCCTATCCTTTGCCCTTAGTGAGTTTGGGAGGCTGGTGTTTGGGGGAGGAGATACCCAAATATTTAGCTGTATATGAAACCTCTGAGATGGGAGCTTGAGTAAGAAAGTAAAACTAGACTCAAACAGAAGCTATCTGGAATAAAATATTAGGCAAAATACAGCCTATGTAATTGACAAAGAAAAGGAAAAGGAGACAAGCTGTAGTGAGAACACTGGGGAATGCACACTATTCTAAGACAGGGGAGCTTATGTTTGAAATGTTAATAAGTAGTTGAGCAATGTATGGAGTTCTTTTCTGTTTATCAAAGACACAGAAGAACAGTGAGATGACTGGCTGTGGCAGCAGAAGCTCTGAGTTCAATATGGCGCCTGTGTGGTTCTGAGGTGCTCCAAAAAATAACAAAAACCAAAACCAAAACCAAAACCAAAAAGCAAAAAACCAAAAAATCCAAATACAATAATCTCTGGAAAACAAATGTGTGTCTGGGCTACATGGAAAGATGCTGGCCAGTCATACAGTGATGGAAAAACTAGTTTTGAAACAATGTGACTCGAGTGCTTGACCCCTTCTTGGTCTTGCTGTCTGTCACATAATTCCTGGTTCATGCTAAAATATATTTTGTATCCATTTGTGGAATCATTTACTCAAGAAGTATTTAAATTGGGCATTTATTGTATGTCAGAGAAGTGTTAAACAAAATGATGTCATCAATATTCTTACAATTTATTAAAGTTGACAAAGAGGTTAGATATGATTCATCTATATCTATATCATCTATCTATTTTTCTCTACCTATCTCTATCTCTATCAGCTATCTGTCTGTCTGCCTGTCTATCTATCTATCTATCTATCTATCTATCTATCTATCTATCTATCTATCTATCTATCAGAATTAAAAATGCCCAGATTGGTAGGGAATGGAAGATTATCAGTGAAGGCTGTTTCCTGGAAATGTTAAACTGGGCTTAAAATTGAGTAGGTAATCATATGAAGACAACCTTTTTAGATAGAGAAAGGGTTTATTAGCAAAATTCCAAGGCGGAAGGAGTCTGTACATCTTTGGAAAGAGATGGAGGGACTGAGTGAGGTGACAAGCACATGTAGGAAGAATAAGATTCGAGTCGTAATGAGTCTTTGAGAAAGTGCTCAGAAATGAGGTTTTATTGTTTTTATTGTGGAGGCTGATATAGTTTGTGCTGTATTTTTCAAACTCTAGGAGACTGGATGGAGGTTAGATAGGGTGTAGATGTGAGAGATGAACTAGCCACGGTACCTCAATGACTCCTTTTGGTGATTGAAATTACCCAAGGTGACTACAGTTGAGAATTGTTAACTTTCTGAAAATTAGGAAAATATTTAACATAAGCTACGGTCAATATAATTGATGAACAGTATTTTCTTCATCCACTCTGCATATACCTAAACATTTTCTTCATGTTGGGAATGCCAAGTGCATGTAACTCCCAAGGACCCTTAATGGTAAGTCATTTTTAAAATATACATTGTAAAATCCATTTCATCTATTTTGAGGTATATGGGTGTTTTGTCTGTTTGTATATCTGTGTACCATGTGCATGCCTGGTGTCTGCATGGTCAGAAGAGGGCATTGGGTCCCTGGAATTGAACTTAGAGGATGTGAGCCATGGTATGAGTGCTGGGAATCAAACCTGGGTCCTTGGATGAGCAGTCATGTCTCTGAGCTGTTTACCCTTCTGTCTTGCTCCTTAGACTACTTTTTTATTCACAACAGGGTTATGGAGGCAATTCAAAGATGTCATCTGCAGAACTGAGCCTCTGAGGTTTAAAATTGGCCACATCCTCCAAGTCCTTGCTTTGTCCTTGGATTTTGTTGAAAGCAAAACATGGATTATTGTTTTTCCTCAAAGAATCCAATACCACTTACTCAATTTATTCTCTCCAATTAGAAGATTAGAAAATGAGCTCTATAGTTGTACAGAGATGTGGTAACTGCTGTCCAGTGTAATAAGCAGCTTCTCAGAAAAGACCTGAACTACTCCATAGGCATAGGGATGAAAATTAAACTCAGTTTTACGTTAAGTCTATTTAGGAAAACAATAATAGTGAGTTCTCCCCTAGGGTAATGACTTCCCTAGCTTTGGGTTCTAGGCCAGGTTCACAGCACCAGGACTGAGTTCCCTCCCACAGAGCAGGTTTTTTTCTAACTTTTATCAATCTATTTTAACTTTCATTATCTTTATTTCTCAAAAGAATCTTCTACACCACTGGTTCTCATGTGGAGCTTTGTTGGCAAACTTTGTTTCCCCAGACAACCTCCAGTGGTATTTGAAGACCTGTCTGTGACCCTGAAGACAATGGCCTTAGTATCTATAAGGTGGCAATCAGGACAGCTACAACCCATTCTACAGTGCAACATACCTTGCCCTCCCACCCCCAAAATTAAACATCTCCAAAGGTCAATATTTCTTAGGATTAATGACTCTAGCTCTAAGAGATTTAACTTTAAACACATGGGAAAAACTGTAAAGAACATCATCTAGCCCTTCTTTTGACGTCCTCATCCTATGATGCCACATTACATGTTCCAGAAGCTTTACTTCCTGACTGACAGTCAAAACGATCTGTATGTTGTGTAAGTGGTTGGAAATGTCTGTTCCCTATAGATTGCTATTATGCTGTCAGGAAAATGGATTAGTACATGGTCAGTGCAGTGCCAGAGTTCTCCAAAGCTTTTGTGATATACAAGAGGAATTAAATGAAGCAATGGGGTATCAGAGCAGTTTAGCTCCAAAAGTACAACTCCTTGGCATACTGTACGTAGTTGAATAATAATTTCTCTGAACAGCAGTAGGAAATGAACTGGAGACACATGACCCAACGGGTCATGAATTTGTATTTCTTCTCATCTTGGTACAGCACTTACATGTAGCATCACATTGATCTGCATTATCAACTTGAAAATTCCATTTCCATGTTTTTATTTGACTATATCTCCATTTCTCGTTGTTCCCATTTTATGCGACAGAAGCTGGAAATGTCATAAATCACTTTCACTGAGAATACCTCTATTTCTCTGCAGATCAGATGGCAGATGATACATGTTATTTAATGACTGTGACACAGTATCACAGCACCTTCTCCCTGTACTCAATGTCAAATCCTACCAGAAAGCATCATATTGTCTAAACTTCAGGTAGATAAGTTTTAAAGGGTATTTTTACTGTTTCTATGAATTCTCTCAAAAATTCAACTTCAGAGATACAGTGACTAGACTCACATTTATAGTCTGTAAACACTGGTGACAATGTGTTGTTGTTTGTTTGTAGACACTTCCATAGCTTCTGTTTTTAGAAAAGCTATCATGATAGAATCAGTGTGCTGACTGTTTCTAGGACACAAAAATTGTTCACAGTGGAGATGCAATCATACGCAGGGAGAGAATGTGTGTACAAGGCTTGCTTGAGGCTGGGAATGTAGTAGTTCATATGGCTTTGAAGGCAGCAGGGAAGGCAAAGTGTTGAACTTCCCCCTACAATGCCTACCAGGTCTTTGTGCCTTCAGTTCCATAAACAAATCTGGAGTAATTGTCATATTGTGCTGTTTTGAATAGGAAGAGTCCCATAAGCTCATTTATCAGAATACTTCGTCACTGGGGAATGGCTCTACTTATCAGGGATGAAGTGGTGTGGCCTTGTCCAAGGAAGTGTGTCATGAGGTTTGGATTTGGAGTTTCAAATACTCAAGCCAGGACCAGTCTCTCTCTCTCTCTCTCTCTCTCTCTCTATATATATATATATATATATATATATATATATATATATATATAGATTGTCATGCACAGACTAAAGCTATTAATACATTTGGATATACACAGTTTTTAACCACTAGAAGAATAACAACTTAGTCAAGTCTTATTTCTCTGGAGGTTTCTATTCTGGAGTAGCATTCTAAGAGAAGTCCTTAGTAGTGAGACATATATGTTAGGTATGTATAGTAAGGATAAGTAAAGTATAGTAGGGATAAAGGATCTTGGAGGCTGGAGCCAGGAGTTTCCCATACTGCTTGCCCCCTTTCTTCATAGACCCATCTCATTGAAACCAAGTCACTTTCTTCTGTGATGGTTTCTCATGTTCTCTGGCCCCTGTCCCTTCAAGTCTTTCCAGAATGCCATCTTTGTTCTGCCTGGCATGTGGCCATTTACACAGAACATTATCGACCAGGGTAAGGAAGTGAGCCCTAAGTGTAAGAATCTTATGTAAGACATCAGTACCTGTATCATGCCTCTAGAAAGTCCTGCAATCCTTTCCAGACCATGCGAAGATTTATTTTCTAAAGATTTATTTATTTATTATATATGAGTGCTCTATATGCATGTAAACCTGTGTGCCAGAAGAGGTCAACAGACCTCATTATAGATGATTGGAAGCCACAATGTGGTTGCTGAGAATTGAACTCAGGACCTCTGGAAGAGCAGCTGGTGCTTTTAGCTGCTGAGCCAGCTCTCCAGCCCCCATTTGAGGATTTATAAATGAAGAGTCCTGAAATCTAACCCAGCTATACCTCTCTTGGGCCTATACCCAAAAGATGCCCCAACATATACCAAAGACACGTGCTCCACTATATTCATAGCAGCCTTATTTATAATAGCCAGAAGCTGGAAAGAACCCAGATGCCCCTCAACAGAGGAATGGATACAGAAAATGTGGTACATCTACACAATGGAATATTACTCAGCTATCAAAAACAATGACTTTATGAAATTCATAGGCAAATGGATGGAACTGGAAAATATCATCCTGAGTGAGGTAACCCAATCACAGAAAAACACACATGGTATGCACTAATTGAAAAGTGGATTTTAGCCCAAATGCTCGAGTTACCCTAGATGCACAGAACACATGAAACTCAAGAAGGATAACCAAAATGCTGATGCTTCACTCCTTCTTTAAAAGGGGAACAAGAATACCCTTGGGAGGGGATAGGGAGGCAAAGTTTAGAACAGAGGCTGATGGAACACCCATTCAGACCCTGCCCCACATGTGGCTCATACATATACAGTCACCAAATTGGATAAGATGGATGAAGCAAAGTGCAGGCTGACAGGAACCGGATGTAGATCTCTCCTGAGAGACACAGCCAGAAAAATGGCAAATACATAGGCGAATGCCAGCAGCAAACCACTGAACTGAGAACGGGACCCCCGTTGAAGGAATCAGAGAAAGGACCGAAAGAGCTTGAAGGGGCTTGAGACCCCATATGAACAACAATGCCAACCGACCAGAGCTTCCAGGGACTAAGCCACTACCTAAAGACTATACATGGACTGACCCTGGGCTCCAACCTCATAGGTAGCAATGAATAGCCTAGTAAGAGCACCAGTGGAAGGGGAAGCCCTTGGTCCTGCCAAGACTGGACCCCCAGTGAACGGGATTCTTGGGGGAGGGCGGTAATGGGGGGAGGATGGGGAGGGGAGCACCCACATAGAATGGGAGGGGGAGGGGTTAGGGAGATGTTGGCATGGAAATCAGAAAGGGAATGATATTTGAAATGTAAATAAGAAATACCCAATTTAATAAAGATGGAAAAACAAAAGAAAAAAAGAATTCAGTGCTTCCCTCTTCTCATCCCTGGTTATCTGTGCTCCTTATGACTGATGGCTTCTTTTTCTGCCCGAGGGCATTTTGAGTTTGCAGTGGTGGATGAGGGAGTAATTCCCTTTTAGTCACTCCTTGTGTTTTTCTTTTGTACAGGTGTATCATACCTGGGGGAACACTAATAATTCTTGGGGCTTTAAAATGTTTTATTAAATCTACTGATTTTTTTTTCTCCTCTTCAATTCCTTCCTTACCCACCCCACCCTTTTCTTCTCTCATATTCTTGGGCTCTTTTAAAAATCCACTGAGTTCTGATGATGTTACCAGTATGTAACTTGGTGGAGGAGCCCTATTGCAACATGAGACTGCATCCATGAAGATAGATTGTTCTCAGGAAGCTGACATGGGAGGATGAGTGTGAGTTCTAGGCCAGCTTGAGCTGCATAGCAAGAGTTTGTATCTATAAAATAAATAGTTAACCAACAAATAAAGAAAACAAAAAATACTAAAGAGATGGTGCTTTTATTCTTGCCTAATTTTAATGATAAATTCTAAATGTTGGTGGGTAGAGACTCAAGCCTGATCAACATGTAGGGCTGCAGATGTAGTAAAAACAAAACCAAGGGAGTTCTTCCTTTCTAACACCCATGAATACCCTTGAGTCTCTCCAGTCTTCTTCCTCTCCATGTTATTTCTTTGTTGTTCTTGAAATGGATTTTGAAACCCGAGAGAGACATGAAACTCTTACAGACAAGTAAAGGAAGAAGCTGTGGCTGTTACGGTTCAGTGTCGTTTGAACTCTTAAAATTGGGGGCCTATTTATACTTCAAGACAAATAGATATCATGTTAATAATAGCAGATGTCGCAAGGAGGGGTAGAGTTTATTGCTGGCGAGTCTATGTGGGATCAGAAGCAATAGGGGCTTCCTGTGGTGGGAGTCAACTGGGCAGCTGCAGCTTGAGAAGACAGAGCTCATTGTATTGTGGTGGAGGCTTGGAGCAAACTGCAGTGTGATGTCTGTTGGGCGGAGGCATGCCCATGTTCAATATTTCCAGCATGGTTTTTCCTATGGAGCTTAGTCATTCCTCCCAAATGAGAGAAAGTTGATTAGAAGCAAGGGCTACATTTATCCAGTTTGAAGAGCACCGAAGATGCCTCATATTCACAAGTATGATCGGAATATTTATCTTTCCTTCCTCCTCCCACATCTTCTAAATATTAGCATTTAATAAAATACACATTTCTTTCATTTATTTTGAACTCTTTCCAAAGCTAGCAAATACCAGAACCTCAAATGTTATGATAGGATAAGTTCTTTATTGGTTTGTTTTCTTTTCATTCTTTCTGTTTTTACTGTGTGATTCTTTTTCATTATAAATCCTTATGTTTCTAAGTCAAGGAGCCTGACTAATCAGAAGGGCTTCCAGCAGAGGTAGACAAATATTCTCAACATGGTCCTCAGCTCCTCCAGATGCAGATAGCTGTGCTATTCAAAGGAAATGAAGAAGTCAGGTCCATCCAAGACAGGGGATTTCCTCTTCTGATAAAATGTGATAGCGGTTTCATGTTAGTTCTAGAAAGCTGAGGGATAGAGGCAAGATGATGGCAGATGGTAGAGGAAATGGGTTCCTCTTATCCTGAATGGCGCTAACAGGAGAGTCTGACACAAAGGTTATACACTTTGGAGTGTGCTTCCCAGACAAAGAAATGGAGGACAGCAATAGTGACAGAAAGGAAGGAATGCCATTTAAACAACTTACAAAAGAGGCTCAGTTTAGAAGTTTGTTCTTATTGTTTTGTTTTTCTTATAATTTTGGTTGCAGATGTAATTTTTTGTTCTTTCTTTCATGTGTATGTATGTACTATGTGTGTATGTATGTATATATGTATATATGTTTATGTATGTACGTAGCAAACACTGTCTCCTTTCTAGACTCCCCATTACTGAGTCCCTCCCTCCACCTCCTCTCTCCTTCTCCTCTGAGGTCATAGCCTCCCCCACAACCCCCTGGACATCCCACATCCTGGTGCATCAAGTCTCTGCAGAATTTGGCACATCTTCTCCCACTGAGGCCAGACAAGGCAGCCCTGTTGATGGATGTATTCCACAATCAGTCTGTACCTTTATGGACAGCCCCTGATCCAGTTGTTGGGGGAGATCCACATGGAGACTTACAGGGGGGGCGGTCTACCCTGTGTATGCTTTTTGGTTGGTGGCTAAGTCTCTGAGAGTTCCCAAGGGGTCCAGGTTAGTTGACTTTGTTGGTCTTCCTGTGGAGTTCCTATCCCCTTCAGGGCCTTCAATCCTTCCCTCAGCTCTTCCATAAGAGTTCCCCATATCTACCCAATCTCTGTCGTATGAATATCTGCATCTATTTCAGTGAGCTGCTGCTTAGAGACTCTCAGAGGACAGTCATACTATGCTCATGGACAGAAAAGGAACATATGGATTTATTTCTCTGAGTAGCCCAAAGTAACTTAGCTACAAGTACATGAATTTTAAGTCTATGTGGTAACTTTTAGAGGGCTTTAATAAAAGCGAAGGTTAGTCATGATTAGCCTCCCCTGTGTGCCAATGGGAGGCATATTGGTGAGTAGAGTCTGAGATGAGCCTGAGCTGTTCAGAATCAGCACATGGGAGGTATCAAATACAACCTCCTAAGAAAATGGATCACCCCTGATAGATAGATTTTGCACACTGGGGAGTCAGTGCTGTTGGCTAACTAACCTAGGTGAGCCCAGAAGTCTCCAGAGGAGAATTCTAAACTTATCATTACATGTATCTATGGCCCTGGCTAAACTCATGGAGTCTCAAGTCCAAACATAAACATGTGGACATAGATAAAGGACTTGCATAAAACAGAGAGGTTGGTGAGAATGGGAAGGGGACAGAGAAGAGTGACGAATAAGGAGCAAGAAAAATGAATATGTGGTGTAACGAAACACATGTACGAAAGCATGAAGCCCACTTAACTTAAGAACATATTAGTGCTTAGAACATGATTGTCAATGCTCAAAGCTCCCAGCACTACTAGTAAAGGTGGCAGCTGTATGCATTATGTATGCATTATGAGTTTGATAATCAGAACATATAGGATACATAGGAATTTTACTTTTTATTAGATAGGTAAATTTACACAGATATAAAATGTAATGCAGATTCTTGTCAAGCACCTCTGACACAGGATTCCAAAGTGATAGCAAGTCATCAAGAAGATAAAAGAAAATAGGGTATTTGTTAAGTATATTTAAGACTTTTAACTTACAAAAAATATGAAATGGTCTGCTTCTGATTCCAACAAGCCTGTGTAAGCAAGAATATTTACTTTTATTTTGAACTCCTATAGCCACACAAATGAAATTAAGACACTGAGCTGTAGAATTTTGAACATAATTTCAATTCTTAAGTTCTATAACGGCAAATCCCTCTAATTTCACCATTTCTAATTCTCATTTATCTGGAATCTCTGAGGCATCTCAGATAAGACAAAAGAGGGAAGGATAGATAAAGATGTCAGTCAATTTATTTTCAGATGTTATGTTAAACTTTTATTCTTAATTAGGGTGAGCTCTAACATTAATTGGGAAACTACTCTCCCTTTTATTATGTCAAAAATGTATTAGGCTACTATAGCTGTGGTCATTTTTTAATTATCGGTACTGAATAAATATATATATATGATAACATAAATCTCCTGTGTATCCTTCAGTTCTTTTAAAAATATGTATGTTTGTATGTGCATATATACATATATTGGATAGGCATGCTATAATACTTGTGTGGATATAACAGAGCCACTTGGAGTCAGTTATGTCCTTATACCATGGAAGTCCCAAGGTTTAAGCTCAGGTTATCGGGCTTACTTCCTGGTGACCTTCAATAATGGGCCATTACCAACTCATGAACATATCTTATGTGATTGCATATCACCATGCAATTTGATTAACATGTAAGAATCTGTGTTTAAAAAATTGTATCTTTCTAGTCTACATCATGTTTGGTTATCAAATGAATATTCAGATCATTTGCAATAGTATTGATCTATTGGGACTATGCCATCATCCAAACACAAGTGTTACAGATATATGGAACACAATTGTCACAGATATATGGAACTCATTGGTTTTGCAAATAGGTGAAGTAAATTTCCTTAAATTTTGGATACAGTAATATTCATATCCTCTTACAAATCACATGGTAAGAGTTTGGTCTGGAACTGGATTACAGAAAATCAAAAACAAACAAACACACCAAAGGCTTACCAGGTAATGAAATGGGACAGTTAGGTAACTACATAAAGATTGCTATTAATGGGTGCATAGAAAACTCCTGGTGTGTAAGGGCCTGCCTTACACTCTCTCCTTCTTACTTTTCTTACCCATCTTTCTCTAGTCATGATACTCATTTTTTCTTTCTTTGCTAGTCCTGTGCTCCTTGTCCTTACATTTTACTAGGGAATGATGCTTAAGTGATGTTAGAATGAGAGACAGTGTCTATGGTTGTCTATTAATTTGTGCTTGGATGATAGAAAAGAACAGAGCATATGAGGAAGGAAAGACCTACTTGGGAGTTGAGTATGTATCATGTGTGTTGGTAGACATCGCCAAAATAAACCAATAAGCTTATCTTCAATATGTGAGAGAACAATAATCATATCATCCACTGCAGTCAGAAGAATGAGATGGGAGATGGGAAGACAGAGCACAGATTTCTCCAAATTCTTCCTTGGTTATAAATTGTAAGTAAAATTACAATTGATTTTCAGAATTATGGCTTTTAACATGTGCATGCCTTGTGTATCAGCTTAATGAGTTTAATTATGATTCACATTATTATTATGTTTAAGCTAATTTTTTTTTGTTACTAGAAAATGATATTTTATAGAAGATGCCTTACTGCAGAAAGATATAACCTCAGCTGGGTGAGGGAGGATGGTTCAATTTATAAATGCTTGCTGTAGGACCTAGAGAACCTAAGTTTGGATTCCTATCACCATGGAAAAAGCCAAGTGTGGTTGCACAAGTCTGTAACCACAATGCTAGGATGTGGAGATGGGAGGGATCCAGCCTGCCTAGTGGCCAGCCAGTCTAGTCCATTGCTAAGTTTCAGCATCAGCGAGAGACTCTATGTCAACAAATAATGTGGAGGTTGATAGAGGATTGATAGAGATCAACATGCAGGTTGATCTCTAGCCTCCAAAGGTGCATGCACAGGTGCATGTACCCACGCACGCACACATACACAAGTAAAAAGCTAAAATAATAACCCAAACATGAACTAACAAATGCTTCCTCTTTCTTGTTCCATATTCCTGAGTTTTCTGTTCTTCCCAGGATATATATCAGGCAAAATTAAAAACCAGACTAAGTTTAGTTTTTCTTCTTCCTGTGTTTTCTTTCTCCCCTTCATTTTTCACTTCAAGCATGGATCCTGGCCTCATTTCCAGTGGTTTCATGAATGTTTGCACTTTAATACAAAATTGCTGACAGTAGAACACCTTTAAGGTCCAATTAAATGAACCTCTCCTAGTTGACTTTTGGATGGAAATGTGGCCCTATTACAGGGACATTTTCTAGAAAAGGGCAGCCATCAATTTGTGCTCCATTGCAGGTGAGTTGCACCAGGGTTCTAAGGACCTAGCTGTAGATGGATTTACTACCTTGTCTTGTCAAACTATTTTTGAGATCCCTTGACCCAATATCCTGTAGGGCTCCTGTCATCTCTCTTCCTTCATTTTTAATGTGTAAATATTTTTAAAGGAGTATGTGCCCCGACTTGTGCTTCTGTACTTTTCTTTCAATCTCTGCCCACTGCAATGTGGCTTCTTACTACAATTTCGCTGAAATTGTACTGGAACACATTAGCATTACCAAATTGATTAGGTTAATCTGCCTAAGTTTTATCAAGGATAAAACTTGACATCTATATGGCCTTTGTGATCTGTGAAACTGAATCCGATTTATTTATTAAGATACCATCTTCATCTAATTTCCAAAGTCATACTCGCATTTTCCTGTTTCTTTCCTACCTGCCATTAATCGATTAACAGACAGGTGGACTCGACTCCCATTTCTTTGATATGTACTACTGAATTTTTTTCATTTTGCAAATATTTTGCAAATTAGTCTTCAAATCCCTCTCTCACCTGGTCCTTGATTTGAAATCTTTGAGTTGAGAATGTAGCTACATTTTGGAATGCTTGATTAGTTACTATAAGCTTAGGTTTTGATCTGTAGCATGTGCATGTGTGCATGCATGTGTGTGTGTGTGTGTGTGTGTGTGTGTGTGTGTGTGTGTGTGTGTGTGTGTAGGGGAGGCACCACTATACCCATCATTTCCTCTTTTCTTTTTTTTTTCTTTTTTTTTTTTTTTTCGGAGCTGGGGACCGAACCCAGGGCCTTGCCCTTTCTAGGCAAGCGCTCTCCCACTGGGCTAAATCCCTAACCCCATTTCCTCTTTTCTTATATTTACTATTTGGTCTACTCTTACTTTCAATATTCATTAAACTTTGCTTGTTTACCATATTCTTCTTTACTGCCCCTTCTTTCTCATCTGGAATTCATCAGTACCTTAAACTTTCATCACTAGGTCTGTGATAGTGACACTTAGACCTCTGTTTTTATTGTATACTTACTACTACCCTCCTCCCACGAAACTTATAGCCACCTATTTATGCATCATTTTCATTTTCTCACCTTGGAGCTTTATAAACTCACTCCCCCCTCTACCCAGGTAGAGCAAGCATCCAGTCACTCTTAGCTGCTGCTTCCTTAAGCTCCCTCCTTCATATGGCTTGGGGGCCTTACTAAGTTCATTTTCTTCGTGTCCGTTAACACCATCTTTTCTTTTCCATGTCTTGCCTTTGTCATGGAGTGCACTTTTTTCCTCAGCAGCTATAGTAACTGCTATTCTCCATTTTACTACCCGAAACCCTAAAAGTCCTGCAGTCCATATGAAGAAAGTATCCTTTGTTCAGATGCAAATGTAATCCTATGGCTGTGTCCACATAAAATTCCTCCTGTCTCCCTATGCTAACATGATACATGATGTACTTCAAGGTCAAAACTCCTTCACAAGACTGATGCTAGAGCTCTTCCCATGTAACTAAAGAGTTAGTTCTTGGGCTGTATGTACTTTTGTGTGGTGTAACTTTGGATTATTATCTCTATTTCTGGACTATTTATGCCTCATCTATTTACTGAGAAAGATTGAGCCTAGCTTATAAAAGATTATGGAATAATAGACTCTTTCGTACTAACTCTTTATGTTAATTGTCTAAAATGACTGTCACAGGAAAGATAAAGTAATAAATGGTATGACATCTCATTTAGTTACTGTTTCATTGTACTCTTGGCATGACTGGTGTGACACTGAGGTAGAAACAGTCCTTTGAAAATCTACCAGGTACCCTTCCGATTATTATAGCTGAGATGCAAGTACACAATTTATATCCCCCCACCCTAGAAATAGTGGAACACCCTGATTTAAGCATTTTTCACTTGAGTACCTTTTTAGATATATTTTATTATTTCATGTGTATGAGTGGTTTGCTTGCATGCATGTAAGCGCATGCATACCTGGTGTCCATGGAGGTCAGAAGAAGGTGCCATATTCCCTGGCACCCTGCAGTTACAAAGAGGTGTGAGCTGCCAGGTGGATGCTGGGATTCAAACGTGGGTTTTCTTCAAGAGCAGCAAGTGTTTTTAACTGCTGAACCAACTGCGCAACCCCTCACCCAAGATTTTATTATTAATCATTTTATTTGTTTGTATTTCCAATGATATTCCACTTTCTGTTTGCCCCTCCACAAAACCCCTACCCATCCCCCTTCTCCTCCCTCCCCTTTGCCTCCCCTATGTGCTTCTCCATCCACTCAACCACTCCTGCCTCACCACACTAGCATTCCCCCTATGCTGGGGCGTCAAGCCTCCAGAAGACCAAAGGCCTCTCCTCCCATTGACGACAGATAAGGCCATCCTCTGCTTCATATGCAGCTGGAGCTATGGGTCCCTTTGTGTATCCTATTTTCACCCAAGAATCTTGATTTGAGCATCTTCACTTGGCCATCTAGAATTGAGGTCTTTACTAGGTCATCTTGAATGGAACATCACATGCCCATCTTTCTTGAGCATTATGTGAAAACCATGACTTATGTGTTTACTGCCAGTTGAGCTTTCTAGGAATTAAAACAGAAAGCATGAACCACAGTATAGAATAGGGAGATTCTCAAGTCATAATCTGATTAATAAGGGAAAGATATTTTATCATTCAAGCATTGGCTGGCATTCAATCTTGGCATTCAAGCTTTTTTATTTACAGTGTAAATATGAAGCTTTGATAGTTAATTCTCCACCATATGGTATATTAGTTTGAAAAACAACAAAATAATATTTTGATTTCATCTGGTTTAGAATTATATTGACTAACCAGAATTTTTATTTATCTGTTTTTTTTCTCATTTTAATTCTCAACATTGCTTAGAGAAATATATCCATTAACTAAAGCTATCAAGTACTAAATACCCTAATTGTAAGGAGAAAGGAAAGTTTATTGTGACATAGTAAAACAAATAAAAAGATAAGATACAAATAAGCTGTAAGAAAACAAGAAAATAGTGCTTTTTTGCACTATGCCCATTCCAAGGTAGGCAAACCTAGTTGGAACAGCCAATGCTAAAAATCTAGAAAATGTAAATATTTATTTAGAAACATAACAAATGTTTTAATCATTTAAATATCCCCCAAATCTTGTATCCTTCTTATTAAGATTGCAAAGGGAAAAAATCCAGATAACTAGAAAAGGCTTCTTTGCAATTTACCTAAGTCCTTCTTATATATATTCTCTTACTTAAAAAAAAAATTTAGCTCTACTGCCTAAAGAATGTCTCTATATGTGTATGTCTCTATTTGGGTATGGATAGATGAGTGCAGTTGTGAGTGTGGATGGCCATGGCGTCTAAAAATGGTGTTAGATTCCCTTGAGCTGGAGTCACATATAGGGGCTTGTAAACCTACACAGATATTAGGAACCAAACCAGGTGCTATGTAAGAGTATGCTAAAACTGCTACACCATCTCTCCCCTCCTACATATCTTTTTATAGTACTTCCTATGAATGCATACGAATGCATACAGAGTTATCCAAGCGCATGTGATATGTCATTATTGTGATTTGTCTTTCTCAAAGTTCTGTGCTATGAAAATAGAGGGCTATTTGTTTCTATTTTAATTACTAGTACAAATTCTAGAAAAACTCAATAGTATTTTAGGAAGGCAAGTACAAAGTTACCCTCCAACACACACACACACACACACACACACATACACACACACACATACACACACACTAATTTCTTTTAGTTTTATGTCCCAGAGAAAAAAAATGTGATAATTTAAGTTCTGTATACTATTGATTACCCCCACACAAATTGCACGTGCACACCACAATATGTATAGTGATATTTGGTTGTCAGAGGACAATTTGAAGGGGTTGGGTTCTGTGGAATAAACTCAGTTCACTGAAGTTGACAGCAAGCACCTGCACTTGCTGGGCTATCTTGACTATCCTGAATTCTCTATTCTTTATTGAGGTTCTGAAACATAAAAAGATATGCAATTTATCTCTGAAAATTATATTGAGGTGTGGTAGATTATAAATATTTATATAGAATTGTTGGTTTCAAGTAAAACTATGAAGCTGAAATGTTGTCTGTTTCTCCCCAATAAAAAATTGTTGACTCCTTATCTATAAAATCCCCATACATTTATTTAGAGCTCATGAAATAATTAATGTATGAAAGTTCCCTACAATTCCAGCTTAGCACTAATTCACACTATTAACAACAGGTTCTATTTTCATTTTTTTTTTGATACTTTATCTCACTGTACATGAACTTGAGTATATGAGAAGAAGGAGGTAAAAGCTGGCCACCTGACTTCTCTTTCTGATTGGTTGTAGTAAAAGGCTATCATAGCCTACCAGAATTATGATTTAAAACCCTTCAAATGCACTGTGAATATGTTTTTCCTAATGAGAATGATTTAAAATGGCATGATGGACTAGAGAAATACACTCAAGGATAAGTTACCGATTCCTATGATTGACTCTCAGCTGACCTATAGGAGTTGCTGGAAGATGTGAGTGACTGACGTTTAGTGAGCTTTGGGGAGTTGAGGGTAAGCTCGCTGATTTTTTCCCCCTGCTTCTAGTATAACAGCTTCAGACACAATATCACCAGTGACGCCAGACAAAAACTTTCGAAGCCTTCGCAAATAGATAACTGAACAGTAAAGGATAGTTCACGGGATGAAGTGTAATCCAGGGTTACGGTCATGGTTATCAAGACCAGTATCTTCATAGAATTTTTTTTTCTTTTTTGGGGGAAGTCTGTACTTATTTCTCTTCTAAAGAGAGTACATGTTTAGTGGCTGGGATAAAGTGTTGTAAATCCTGCCTAAATTTAGCTTGAATACACCAGTCAAGAATTTAACCTCTCTTTGACAAACTAATTGGTTTGAGTTTTAAAGCCATCAGCTATGTAATAAAACTGTATGAAGTCAATTAGGGTGAACTGATTATGTCCAGACAGTTTTATTTCTGAGAAAGGTTGTTAGCTGTTGAATTCTGAGTTGCTTGCCGGACCCCTAAGGATGACTCAGCCTTTTGAGTAAATGTGAGCATTTTGGTTCCTTACAGATTTTATAGAACTTTCCAGGTAATAGACTGTATTTTGCCAAAGGAGACAATATTACAGGTCTTCATGGGAGAGATGGATAATTTATTAATGTTAGTTCTTTCCTCTGAATGATCTGTGGTGGTTTGAATAAGAAAAAGGCCCACATGTTTGAATGGTTAGTTGTCATCATGTGGTGGCACTATCTGGGAGGGGTTAGGAGGTGTGGCCTTGTGGAAGTAGGTGTGGTCTTGCTGTGCTCCTAGAGATGGGCTTTGAGGTTTCAAAGGTCCAGTGGTTTCCTTTCTCTTCTTGCTGCCTGCTGACACCTGTGTGGTACTCTCAGGTACTTTTGTCTGCATTCCACCATGCTCATGTCAGGATGATAATAGACTAAACCTTTGAAATTGTAAGCAAGCTCCAACCAAATGTTTTCCTTTAGAATAGTAGACATGGTCTTGGTGTTGGTCTTGGTGTTTCTTTACAGCAGTAGAACACTGAGCGAGACATGATGCCAAGGTAGAGCTGGGAGGAAGAACTAAGATTTTGAGATGGGGACACAACTCATTTTCCATGTATTCCTGTCTTCTGTTTGAAAGTGGTGAGAAAAGTCAAGGGTTCAACTATTCACAGACAGAGAATGGGAACTCTCATTAGGGCACCAATGCAGAGAATCTGGGCAAGAGAGCTCTTTTAGGGCAAGGATACAAGGAGAGATGGAATAAAATGGTATTCCTCACACCTGCAATTGCCCAACGCAGCAAGTGTGAGGAGGTAGCTCAGTTAGCAAAGTGCCTGCTGTTAGAGCACAGAAACCGGACTTCCAACATCCATGAAGATCTAACAGCTAGTCGTGGCTGTTCATATCTATAACTCTAGAGAGATGCCACTCAAGTACTGGGACTAGAGTTGGACCTCCAGCATCCATGAAGACCTAAGAGCTAGGAGTGGTTGTTTGTATCTATACTCTAGCTCTAGGGAGATAGGGGTAAAAGGATCATTACAACTTCCTTTCTACCCTGAGTATCCAGTCAATGAGCTCCTTGTTCGAGAGCGACTTCAAAATATAAAGATGCAAAGTGATGGTGGAGGAAGATAAGGGATGTTGACCCCTAATCTCCACTTGTACACACACATGCAAAAATTTTCCAGGTTAAAAAATATGAATATATATGTATATTATATATATTATAATTAGAACAAATAACCTATGCAATTGATAATCATTTTACATGCACATACACATATACACACACACTTCATAAGGGCAGAGGTCAAATATGTCCTCCATGCTTTTGCCTTCAGTATAGTAATTCTCCCCAAATACTTGTGAAACTGGTGAAAAATCTCAAGCCACAGAATATTCTTCCTAAGTAGCATAGATATGGAAAGTCATCAGTCACATAGTTCAGGGCTTTACTGTTATACTCACAGAATCCACTATGAAAGCATTTTACAGTATTGAACAAAATACATTATATGGTTTTAAACATTTAATTTTCAAGACATTTTTCCTCAAAATGCCTCACTGGAAAATAAAATAGTGCTGTATCTCTCATAGGCAGGCAGGGTCCCCATAATGAGCATGTGATAATTATAGCCATGGACAGAGTTTAATTTCAACGGGATCATCATCATTGTAGCCCTTTTAGATATTCTTGGCAGACTAAGCTGAGTGTGGTGTCAAATGCCTGCACTTCCAGTAGATGAGGATCTGTGCAAGAAGGACCGCGAGTTTTAGAGTAGCCTGGGTAATGCAATGCTACTCTGATCTATCTCATAAACAATTTAAAAATTTTATTAAAACGGAACACAACAGGCTTAAAACAAAGCCCTAACCATTCACTGTCAGGTTCTACCACCAAATGTTGATATGGAAGGTCAGAGAATAATTTCATTTCAAGTGCAAGCATGAAAAATTGTATCAAGGCAAAGTGTGACATTTGGTTATTGAGAAACATAAAGTTATAGAGATACTTAACCTATGTCTTAACAATCCCAGCCCATGGCATCTAGACTGCGGGAATAGAGATTCATGCCTTTGTTTCTAACAGAAGCCTGGATGTGAGTGTTAGTTGAGGTTTCACTTGTCATAGTTGAGAACTAGAAATAAACTGAATGTCCTTCACTAGGAGTATGGATAAACAAAAGTTGCTTCCATGCAGGAAGCTAATATTCCCCAAGTATAAAAGAATATATGATTAATGTATATTTTTAATTAGATGATTCTAAAGGTTTAAAGAAGCTAGTATATAAAGGGTATATGGTATATACCCCCATACCCCACATTCTCCATAGTGTATGGTATGGGGAAGGTATTTGTATGTAGGAAGGCTGGGAAGTATTAGGAATGGTGGATTTTAATCCTGACTGTGATAACAGTTTTATAAATCTTTATATATTTGTTTAACTCAATTGACCTGGATGATAAATCAAAAAAAAATAGTACCGCATAATATCTTTCAAAAATGAACAGAAAAATCCCTCAACATATAATATTTGGAAAACTATATAAATATCTGACATCTAAAGTCAGTGGCATTCTCTCAGGTCAATAAATGAAAATTGTTTATCATTGTAATCATGCAAATTGCAAACGCATGTTAATGTAACACAAATTCCAAGCCACTCATTGGCAATGATTTCACAGCAGGTTAGTTTAGGCCCCACATGCAAAGTAGCTCATTAGCAGAATATTACTAGTATCATTTTTAACCGGTGAGACTGCTGCCTTCGCTATGGCAGTATTTTTAGAGAGCAGTCACCAGGCTTCCCTCTTCTGTCAACCCTCAACATATGTGAAGTTTTTGAAACTCATGTTCCATCAGCTGGGTTCTCTTTCTCTCACTCTGATGCTCCGTGAGTACATTTACTGGTGTTTGGCTTCCAGGCTGTCCTGTCTTTAGCTGGTTGACCATTACATGTGTGGTTGACCATTACATGTGTGGGGGGTATTAGAATCTGCTTCTCCCTAAATTCTCAATCTTTAAAATGAACTCGTAACATCGAGAAGAAATGGAATCAACAAGTTCTGACTGAGAGAAGATGAGGAAGTAGCCAGTGATGACAGGTAGCTACAAGGACAATCTATGGGAGTGTGTTAGTCCTTGTTTGTAGACCTCCTTACCACATATGGCCCTCTCTGGATCTCTGGGCAGCTTTTGCTTAATTGCTGTCTCACAAGAATCTCTGAGAACTAAACTTCTAGAAGCACCAGCTCTATTTCTGTTTGTCCAGAGGATATATGAGGCTTCTAACAACTGGAGATGAGCTACCACTCTCTGGACTTTTTTTCTGTGTGTCTCTGTCAAATCCTATAAAGTGACTTGCCTTCAAAGTAACCTTCCCAGCCTAATAAGCTCACAGAACAGGAGGCACGGGGACTCCATTCTTGAAATTACAGCATGACCTGGAAGCCAGTGCCTTTTATCTCCTTTAAACCAATAACAATTTTTTTCTTTATAGAATAAAGTATCTATAGTTGAAGCTGGGTACACATTACAAAATGTATTTAATGCAAATTCAAATCAAGACAACAGGTTCTGGTTTCTTGAAGAGACATAGTTTATTTCCAGCTCTGAAGTGGGGGAAGTACAAAAAGACCATCAAAACCAATCGTCCTTTACTTAAAGCTTGTGTTATTTGGTGTCTGCTCTTTACATGTGGAGGTACACAGGCATAAAGGAGTAAAACAAGAAATAGAATGGACTAATATCTTCATGCTAGAATTTACTATAACATATAATTTCTCATGATGATATATTATGCTTCCCAGAAGTAGTCTACAACTCATACTTGTATTTTTGTTTGTTTAAGCTTTATTATTTATTGGATATTTCATGTATTTATATTTCAAACGTTATCCCCTTTCCTGGTTCCCCCTCTCCCATACCCGCTCTCCTTTCTTCTATGAGGATGCTTCCCCTCCTACCTACCCATTCCCACCTCAACACCCTGGCCAAGGGCTTCTCCTCCTATTGCTGTCAGACAATGCCAACCTCTGCTACAAATGCAGCTGGAGCCATGGGTCACTTCATGTGTATTCTTTAGTTGGTAGTTTAGTCCATGGGAGCTCTGGAGTGGGAGGGTCTGGTTATTTTAAACTAGTCATTTGAAGTTGCTGCTATCCATCAGTCTTTACTTTTTTTTTCTCCATCTTTATTAAATTGGGTATTTCTTATTTACATTTCAAATGTTATTCCCTTTCCCGGTTTCCAGGCCAACATCCCCCTAACCTCTCTCCCTCCTCTTCTATATGGGTGTTCCCCTCCCCATTCTCCCCCCATTACTGCCCTCCCCCCAAGAATCCCATTCACTGGAGGTCCAGCCTTGGCAGGACCAAGGGCTTCTGCTTCCACTGGTGCCCTTACTGGGCTATTCATTGCTACCTATCCAGTTGGAGCCCAGGGTCAATCCATGTATAGTCTTTGCGTAGTGGCTTAGTCCCTGGAAGCTCTGGTTGCTTGGCATTGTTGTTCATATGGGGTCTCTAGCTCCTTCAAGCTCTTTCAGTCCTTTTTCTGATTTCTTCAATGGGGGTCCAGTTCTCAGTTCAGTGGTTTGCTGCTGGCATTCGCCTATGTATTTGCCATATTCTGGCTGTGTCTCTCGGGAGAGATCTACATCCAGTTCCTGTCAGCCTGCACTTCTTTGCTTCATCCATCTTATCTAGTTTGGCAGTCTTTACTTTTTGAACCTGTGTAAGATGTATGTTCAAAATGTCAGGTGTGTCATTTGCAAACCTGAGGTACATCCCATCCTGCGGTGAGCCAAGGTATTGTTAAAATGCACGCCAGAAACACAGACATAAATGCAAGCCATCTCTGCACAATTTACTGGATGTATGGACTTGAAGATTTCTCTTTTCACCTCACCTTCCTATTTTTCCCCACTTTCCTTCCTCCTCCTACCCTACTTCCCTTTCTCCTAGTCCTCCTCCTTTGGAAAAATTAACTGTACATTCCATAAATCACTGCCTTCAGTCCTGCAGAGAAAGGTTATAGGGTTGAGTTTGAGGTTGCATTATAAAGACAAGTTAAAAGCTTTAATTTATATTTGAGAATAACAAGATACTAAAGGATTTTCGTGCAGATCTTTTGTTCATTAGATAATGTTTATCTAGCAAGATCAGAGTTTTTAATAAGATTAAACTGTGGGTTTTATTAGAAAGATCTAAGAAGTGAGGTCTCTGTTCCTTAAATCCCGCCGGTTTAAAGAAATATCACTAAATACTTTAAGTCCAGTTTATTCAGCGTTGTCAGCTTTCCTTTGGTTGTGATAGAATTAGACCCTTAAACCTTATTCTTTCATTCTTCAGTTTCTTATTTTAAAAGGTTGGCAAGATTTCTTGCTTGGGCATGCTGTTGTTTGAAGGACCCAGTGGAATTTCAATCCTGTAGACAGTGCCTCTGGAGGAGGCCATAGTCTTCCTGCTTCTGGGGATCCTGCAAGCATCTTAGTGAAACTGTGGCCATTCAGCTGAGCCACGTCCCTTAAGTCAGAGGTTGTAGGACTGAATCACCTATGCTCTCCAGGGAAGGTCGAGTTTTGCCCTGGTTCTAACTTCATTATAACTGTACTCCCTAAAATATGTTGACTTAAATAAATTGGTCACTCTGGATTTAGAGGGCTGAGAGGAAAGTGTGGTAATGATCATCAAGTCATTCATTTGCTTTGGCTGTAGTGATATGGTGATGTGGTTTATTAAAAACATCAGTAAAATTTGAATATTCAGGATAGTCAGGATGTAATGGGACTTATGTTTGGAAGCAAGAAAGAAAAGGACTGTAGAGATTTCTATAAAACAAACAAACAAAAAGTCCAAAAGAAAGCAGAGAGTAAAAGCAACAATAGGCCTAATAATTATTGGGAAAAGCTAGGTGGAAAGGTAGCAGTAAGGTCGTGAGTGAGTGTTCCCGTTCCACAGGATTTTATTCCTTTCAAACCACAATAAAGTCTTTAACAGAATATAATATGGTGAGTAACGACATTTTAAAAATCAAAATGCCTGGAGTTTACTTGTGTTTAAGGCTTGACAAAGAAATAGCAACCTTAGTACCAGAGACCTTGTTGCCCACTTCAATGAAGTGGAGGTGACTGTAGAACTTAGGTTACAGTGTCATTGCTAGGATTAAATCTATCAGTGCCTGTGAAGCACTTAGGACAGGGCTTGTCACTCAGCCCTTGTTGTATGGGATTGTCATTTCTACTAGGATTTCAATGGCTACCTCGCTGCCACCTGTGACTCTGAAGTTGAACTTAATACCCCCTAGACATAATGTTGTGGACCCAACAATTCTTTCACCAGATGGACTGGATGGATTCCTATCTTGTTTGTTCATCTAATTCCTCAGCTTCTCCTCAGTCTATCTCTATATCTTTAGATAGGGAAGAAACCAGCAGGGATGTTTTCAGTTCATTGTGATGACTAGATTTGATCTAAGCTTTGTAAACCACATCCAACAGACCCAGACACACAAACTGTGCTAAAAGAATGTTGGGAGATGTTCTAAAAAATTTTACAAAACTCGCATGCTTTGTAAAAAGAGATCAAGAAGGTGGTTGCTTTCAGGGCTTCTTAAACTAATCTTTCAGAAATAGAAGTTAATGGAGATGTGGTTCATCTTGAATCACTGAGGGATTACGGAGAAATGATAGTGGAGGTATGTGTGAGATGCTATTATTGAAAAGGTTAGATGACAATTCAGCCTCTGCAGGTCTGTCATTTAGTATATATGGAGTCTGTTACCTGCCCCCCCCCACCGCACGTGTGTGTGTGTGTGTGTGTGTGTGTGTGTGAGAGAGAGAGAGAGAGAGAGAGAGAGAGAGAGAGAGAGAGAGGCAGGCAGGGGGGCGATATCCCAAAGAATGCCTTCTGTCTTGGATGAGTGGATGATGTCCAACAATAGCAGAAACCACAGTGGGCAGGAGAGGGTAAAGTGGAATAACTATCAATAATCAGTGAATGGTGTGGGAGAATAGGCTTCCCATCATTATAATGAGAGCAATGTTGGAAAGGTGGGATGGAGACAGAATCTACCTTTCTGTGAATTATGACCTGGAAAAGATCAGACAAACTCAATGATAAAAATTATGGTGTAAAAGAAATTGAAGAAGATATCAGAAAATGGAGAGTTCTCCAAGTTCATGGATTGGCAGAATTAAAATAGTAAAAATGGCCATCCTACCAAAGGCAATCTATAGATTCCATGCAATCCCCATCAAAGTCCCAACACAATTCTTTAAAGACATGGAAAGAGTCAAATTCATGTAGAAAGGCAAAATACCCAGAGTAGTGACAACAATTCTTAGCAATAGAAGAACTGCTAGGGGAATCACCATTTCTGATCTCTAGCTCTACTACAGACCAATAGTGATAAAAACTGCATGGTATTGATACAGAGACAGACAGGTTAATCAATGGCATAGAATTTAAGACCCAGAAATAAAACCACACACTTATGCATACTTGAACTCTGACAAAGAAACTAAAAATATACAATTAAAAAAGAAATCATCTTCAATAAAGAAGTGCTGCTCTAACTGGATGTTTGTGTGTAGAAAAATAAAAATAGACCCATATTTGTCACCATGCACAAAGTTCAAGTCCAAGTGGATCTAGGACCTCAACATAAAGCTAGATACACTGAATCTAATAGAAGAGAAAGTGGGAAAGAGCCTTGAACTCATGGGCACTAGGGGAAATTTCCTAAAATGAAATCCAAAGGCTCTGACTCTGAGATCAAGAATTGATAAATGGGACCTCATGAAACTGGAAAGCTTCTGTAAGGTGAAGGACATAGCCAATAAGGCAAATCAGCCACCTACAGATTGGGAGAAGATCTTCACTAACCCCACATCTGGTAGAGGGCTCATATTCAAAATACAAAAAGAACTCAAGAAGCTAACCACCAAAAAATAAAAATAAAAATAAGAAATAATAAAACAATCCAATCAAAAATAGGGTATAGAACTAAACCGAGAATTCAAAATAGAGGAATCTTGAATGGCTTTGAAGCACCTAAAGAAATGCAAATCAAAATGACCCTGAGATTCCACCTTACACCAATCAGAATGGCTAAGATCAAAACCTCAGGTGACAACACACATTGGCAACGATGTGGAGAAAGAGGAACACCCCTTCATTGCTGGTGGGATTGCAAACCGGTACAATCACTCTGGACATCAATTTGGAGGTTCCTCTGAAAACGGAATAGATCTACCTAAAACCCAGCAATACCACTCTTGGGAATACATATACCCAGAAGATGCCCCATCATGCCACAGAGACATGTGTTCTACGTATTCATAGTGGCCTTATTCGTGATAGCCAGGAGCTGGAAACAACCCAAATGTCCCACGACAGAAGAATGGATACAGAAAATGTGGTTCATTTACAAAATTGAATACTATTCAGCTACTAGGAATGAGGACATCCTGAGTTTTGCAGGCAAATGGTTGGAACTAGAAAATATCATCCTGAGTGAAGTAATTCATACCCAAAAGGACATGCATGCAAAAAAAAAAGTAGAGAATACCCAAGATACAGTCCACAGAACTCAAAAATGTCAACAAGCCAAAGGGCCCAAGTGAGGATGCCTCAGTTCCACTTGGGAAGGAGAAGAAAGCAATCACAGGGGGGAAGAGAGGGGCCTGGGAAGGAAAGGAATCAGGGGTTCAGGGGTCGGGGGGGAGAGGGGAACATGATCTGGGGGGAAAGGACTGAAGAAGTCCTGAGGGCCAGCAGAAAGAATGGAAACAGGTTACCTCAGGAGGAAGGCAGTTGGGAGTATCCTCCAGAATGTACCAGAGACCTGGGAGGTGAGAGACTCTCAGGGCTCAAAGGAGGAACCCTAGATGAAATTGCTCTACCGTGGGGAGAGGGATCTCGTTCAGCCCACCTCCAGCAGACAGTCAGGTCATCAAGTGAGGGGTGGGGTTGCCATTTCACAGTCAAAGTTCTGACCCATAATTCTTCCTGTCTGAAAGAACTTCAGGGATGGAAATGGAGAAGAGCCTGAGGAAAAGAAGGTCCATCGACAAGCCCAAAGTAGGATTCCACTCAAGGGGAGGATCCCAGACCTAACACCATTACTGAGGCTATGGGGTGCTCACACAAAGGGACCTATCATGACTGCCCTCCAAAAAATCCAACAAGCAGCTGAAAGAGTCAAATGCAGATATATGCATCCAACCAATAAACAGAAGCTGATGACTCCTCTGGTTGAATTAGGGAAAAGCTGGAGGAAGCTGAGGAAGAGGGCAACCCTATAGGAGGACCAGCAGTCTCAAATAATCTGGACCCCTGAGATCTCTGACACTGGATCCCCAACCAGGCAGCTACACCATCTGATATGAGGCCCAAACACATATACGGTAGAGGACTCCTGGGTCTGGGTTCAGTCAGAGAAGATGCACCTAATCCTCAGGAGAATGGAGGCCTAAGGGAGTTTAAAGGTCTGGTGGCATGGCCTGGGTGGGGACATCCTCATGGAGATGGGAGAGTGGCAGGAAGGAGATATGGGTTATGGAACAGTTAGAGGGTGGACCGGAAGGAAACAAAATCTAGAGTGTAAAAATAAATAAATAAACAAACAAACAAATAAACAAATAAATAAATAAGGTATAAAACAAAAGCAACCAGAAAGCTGGTCTTTTTGAAGGGTAGGCATTGAGAAGGATTACACATGCAAAAAAACCTGAGGAGTTAAGAAGAGGCTTTAAAAACATGTCCTTTACTTGCTCTTATTAAAATTATGCCTCATGGACAAGTATGCAAATTATATAAACTGATTCTTTTTATTGAGGCCAAATAATATTTCAAATGTAATGTAGCCAGATACTCCTTTGTTAACAGTGTCAGCCCTGTTACACTTAAGATACAGGCATCATAGCATAAGAATGTCAGATCAGCTGAGTTAGCACACATGGTCTGCTGATGGTTTTTTGTTTGTTTGTTTGTTTGTTTGTTTGTGTTTAAATCTCTAACAGCAGCATCACAGTTTATAAGGAGAGAAGGGATATGCTTCTTTCAACAATGTAACTAGAAGCCAAATGAGAATGTCCTCCATCTAACTAACCCGTATTTCATTAGACGGAGGCCTTGTCTTCATGAACATAATGGTCATTAAAAGTATAAGAAAAAATTTAAAACTAAAAAAAGAAGGGGAATGCAGAAGAGAGTAACCACCTGGTAAGGGGCAGGGGAGATTTAGTATTAGGCTGAAGCCACTAAGGTATAGAAATGAGGAAACGATTAGAGGTTTGGTTAAAGAGGCAAATTTCCTAGCTTAGAATGCTGCAAACAGGAGATTGTAAATAGTCCATGATTTGCTTTTGGACTAAATTTAACTAGCTGAGGAGTTTCAAAGTCACAAATTCTACTGATGGTAAAAGTTAAAAGAATTTATTATTTGATAGGAACAGGTCTGAATCCCTGAAAACTAACACAACTTTTTAACATCCTAGGCATATTGTTTAAGAGCTCTGAGTTTTGGCAAAAGTCTGAGTTGTCTGAATGGGTTCTCTTGATTTGGGGATGGATATGTGCTTAAGAAACCATATCATCATATACTTGAAGAAGTCAAGTCTTCAGAGAAGTCAGAGACACTATAGTATAATATACTAAAGACTGTTTAGAAATTAACAAACTTACTGTTTTTGACACACTTCATCAACTAAACTTATAGTGTCAAATACTGGCAGCCTACTGTGACTAGCGATATGTACATCAGAGACAACATATAATTCAGATGACATATGACTTTAAAAGGTCACATTGCCTAACACCAGCCCTTGCTTAAGTCTAGTTAATTAGTGGTAATCTTTGGTTAATTCAAGTGGATGGACCCCAAGGCAATACTATTTGTGGAACACAGTTTGAAAATTCAGTTGCTTTCCATGTTCTACTTTAGAATGCTTTCTGTATTCGCACAGCTTGAATATGAAAACAATTTTGAAAATGTTTTGGAGAGGATAGCATCAGATTTTAGCTGACAGACCCATCCATCCAGTCTTTGAGAAACATTGCTTCTCTAGGTAACACGCAGAGCATCCTGTTGTGACAAGAACATTGGCTAAAGATGTTAGGAGGCAAACATTTTAAATCAGTGCGTTCTATGTTTGCATGAGACTTAAATAAACTCTGCAAAGCTTGGTTTGTTACTTTAGGCCGATGGAAACTGTACTTCTTGTACTTGCCTTTCACAGGTGTGGGAAAAGGCAATTGATGACAAAAGAAGTGGTTCCAAAAGTCCCAGGAGTGATGACTCGAGTATACTTTCAGATCCTCAATGCATGGAGGTTCAGTGCCCGTAGTTGTTTAACTACAGTGGGCTTTAGTCTTATCACCTAAAAAGTAGAAATAAAAGTTATTATCTTTCCCAATTTTGCTAGCACATAAATCACACACTATATCAGTCAGAAAAAAAGAGATTTGCATTAGCACATTATAATAAGGCTGAAAAAATTTATAATATTTAAATATGCTAAAGATTTTATACATATGAATGTGTGTGTGTGTGTGTGTGTGTTTGCTTTTCTTTTTCTTGATTTATTTTCCAATCTTGTGTGCATGTGCACGAAAATGCCCTTGGATGGTGGAAAAGAACTGCTGGAATGGGAGTTACAGGTGATTGCGAGATGCCCTGTGGGTGCTGGGAACTGAACACAGGTCCTCTGTAAGAGCGGACAACACTGACTGCCCAGCTATATCTCCAGCCCCTAACTTCTAATTATTGTTGAAATCTTTGGTCTTGATATTTATATTATCTTGCTTCAGAAAATACAATTAAATTCACACACCCAATTCAATGACGTTCTCGTCTCATATTTATTTCATTATTTTCTGTTGGTGAAGAGCTAAGTCCTAGAAAATGTATTCATTTCCACACATGTGGAAAGTTTATCTATAGAGAGCTCCAACATACATTTATCTTCAACTCTCTATTTTTAACTGTAAGACAGAACTTTAAATTGAATAATGCAAAGAAAAGAAAGTGTTGACTCTTTAACACGTATTTTCCCTAGGTATGTCTGGTACCCTTTGAGGTCGTAGTTAGGGGTACAGAAATCCAAAAGCACAGTTAAATGGCTCTTGCCATAGTAGAGCTCAACTTATAGAAGAAAAGAAAACACACACAGGAAACGAGTAAGCTCTCTAGTTTGTTTGAAAGTTGTAACTGCTATGGTTAAGAGATAAGAAGTGGGGAGTGAAGAGTGTCTTGGAAGACCATGAAGCTATGTATAAAGACAGTCATCATGGTCCATACTGGGGCAAGGAAGAGCAAGGGTAGTAATGAATCATGGGAAGGAACACCTGGGACAGAGCAGATATGCCTTGGCTGAGACCTCAACTGAATGTGAGCCTGAAGCCTTTGAAGATCAGCCGAGGGATGAGAGTTAGCCAGGCAGAGACTCAGGAGAAAAGGCACAAAAAGGACAGAGGTAGAGTGCCAGGTGTTTTGCTAAGCTCTTGGCCTAATTTTTAAAGACTGTCCTATCGAATGTCTTAGCTGTTTATAGCAGAAGGGACTTCATAAGGAAACAAGAGTCAGTGGTTCCCATGGCTTCTCTGCTTGAATCAAGAGTGCCATGCTGTATTCAAGCTTGGTAAGATTTATGTGCTGTTGGCCAAATCTGCCATGCATGCAAGGCAACATTTAACTTTTGAGTAATCTGTTGGTGAATCCTGTCAGCTAGTAATCAGTACAAAAAGACGATGAGAAATGTGGTCTTTGAAATCGTGCAACTACCTGATATGGTTGGACAGCATGGAACCTGAGGTTAAGGCACTTCATGTAAGTGCTACTGAACAGGGCATTTGTATAGGAAGGGTAACTAGATGTGATTGACAGAAGGTGTTGCTGGAGCTCCACCATAGATAGCAGCTCTCTCTCTCTCTCTCTCTCTCTCTCTCTCTCTCTCTCTCTCTCTCTCTCTCTCTCTCTGTGTGTGTGTGTGTGTGTGTGTGTGTGTGTGTGTATTTATGTGCATACCCATGTGCTAAGAATACCACAGCCAAGGTCTTGTCCGTGATAAACAAATGCTGTTCTGTTGATCTACATTTTCAGCCTTGTTGTAGAGATTGGTTGCTTTGTCAATTTGAGAGATTTTGGAATTTGGGAAGAGGAAGTATCAGTTGAGAGATTGCCTCAACCAGATTGGTTGGTTGATGGACAAGCCCATGACTGATGATTGAAGTGAGAGTGTCCACCCTACCCTAGGTGGTTCTAACCTGGTTGTGACATGTGTAAGAAAGAAAACTGAGTAATCCACAAGGAACAAACAATAAGCAGTGTTCTTCCATAGTCTCTGTTTCTGTCCCTGCCTCCATGTTTCTGTTTTGAGCTCCTGCCCTGATTTCATGATGGGCTGTAATATGAAGCTAAGCTCAATATACCAACCCTTCCCCAATTTGCATTTGGTTCTGGTGTTTATTGCAAAAATAGGAAGGAAATTAGGCCACAGCCCTAATACCTTAAACACTAATTTTAGCTCCCAATGTGGTATGTTAGCAATAATATGGAACATATAATCTGTATTTTATTTTATAGATAAGTAAAACAAAGTTCCCAGTAGTTAGATAACAATGACGTGCCCCGACTGGAAGCCACAAGCTGCTGTCACTGCATGCACGTTGCCACCCACTCTTGTGCCATGCTTCACCTTTATCGTTTTCTTTCCGTGTCTGAGTGTGACCTAGTAATGGCTTCTAACCCATGACTTTCTCAACCAGTGGCATGGAAAAATGTAAGTTGTTGGAAACAAGATCAGCAAAGTTGCTTTGGGAAAAAGAGAAGTGAAGTCCAGGGAGCACGTCATGGTTCCATGAGCTACAGGTCACTGAGAACTTCTCGTGGGGAAGGTAAGAAAAGCGGGTGAAGTGAGAGACATTAAGGACTGTAAAAACTTATTTTCTTTACTCCAGTCCATGATAGGAGAACGAATAGGCACTCAATGAAATTAACAGTGAGAAAATTAAAATAAATAGAAGGAAATACTTCTACACATAGTGTATAATCAGCCTGTAGACTTTTCTGTTGAGGAAGGTCAGGAAGGCAGATGCTGAGGATGAAGAGAAGAGAGGAAAATCTGGCTAGCTGTATGACAATCATAACATTGTAATTATGCTCAGTTAAGAATAATGAGTCTGAAGCTTTGGGGTATAAAATGATCTCACCCCAGAGGAGAGGAAGGAACTCCCCTAGTACCCCTAACAAATTGAATGGCACCAATGACTTGGCCAGATGTGTTACAGGCTCTAGCATCCTCTCAGGGGGGTGACTCTTATTAACATAGCAAAACATACTGAAAAGACAAGTGGCTAACTTTATCTGGAGAATGGCTGCATCAGGGCTGCAGGGGTGTAGTTGGGGGGGGGTCCGCCTTGAATTTCAGCAAAGAGAATTCTTTAGTTGGAATAAACCCCTCACTGAATGATATGGTCCAATTTCACTTTTGACCCAGTGTGTGAATTTCTCTTAACACAATATACACATAACTGACTTAGTCTTATACAAAGGGGAGAAAGGTACATAGGAAAGGTTCTGAGGAGACACAGGAGCTCACCTTTAAGGATGATTATGAACATGCTTTTGCCTTTTTGCCAACTACTTTTAACCTTCAAACCAGCTGCCTCTGGCTTCTGACTTTATTTTGAAGGAGTCTGCTTTAGTACTCATATTCCAGATCTGAGTGTAGCTCCGGGTCCTTAATAGTCCCTATGGCTTCCAAATTAGTTTTGAGCTGGCCGCCAAGTGGGGAATGCCTAGGAGGGCAAAGCTCATCAGAAGTCACTTTAAATAAACTCATAAGAGCACAGGGCAGGGAGAGACATGGCCCATTATACCTCCACCCAAAAATCCTTAGGTGTATATGTGGACTTGATCAGAAAGTCAGGATAAGTAGCTTCTCATCATAATGCTACTTCTAAGTACAGATATCCTGGCATTATTTGTTCATTGCCTTTCTATATGAATCAATTTTAAACATTTTACCTCATTTACCTACATCATCTGTGCTATTGATCTCCCATGTTTCAACTGTTTAACAAGCCAAAGACTGCTACACCCATATGTCAGCCTGAAGAAGATGGAAGAGTTGTGAACTCATTATCAAAGATTTTAGCATGACAAACCCAGGCTTATGGGCATATCTTTCTTTAATTATGTCAGTAACTGTGATACCACACTAAGGAAATTCCTTCTGTGTAACTCTACAAAAAAGAGATATTTGCAGAGGTTCATAGAAAGCATTCTTCCACCGCACTTCACCAGACAATCTTGTTCCCAGACAATAGATGGAGCCGATTTTCTATAAAGGAAATTAATGCTTATTAAGGGAAAGTTCTAGACCATGTGTTTGAGAACCCACATATATTCAGAGGTCAAGCTAGATGTTTAGAAGTCAAAGAGTATGTTCAGAGAAAATGCTACATCTGAATTTAGCAAGTCTGTCTGCTACTTCCATTCAGGGTGGCTAGGTTAGGATGCCTATCAACCCACACATCTCAGTACCTCCAAACGACAAAGATTTATTTTTGGCTTGCACTTCTGATCAACATATTCTTGGCAGGGACTCAGGCAAGGATTAGCTTCTATTTTCTACTTAAGCTCCTCAAAGTCTCTAAAAGAAAGTTAGAACTCAGAACAGGCACTGGCAAACACTTAACACCAAGCATTGTGTGCTAAATGTTTCAGTGCTTTAGACCTCGTGGTTCCTTTTGAAATCATTCAGATGTGTTGTTAAGGTGCAAAGCAATCGTAGACGAGACACCAGCGAATGAGCGTGGCTGTGTAGAGAAATGTCCTTTAAAACATTAGCCAATGAGCCAGGTCTGCTCTGTAGCCTGTGGTTTGGCAACTCCTTCAATTAAATTATATGGCCCCAAAGGAACATTCATTCCCTCTGCTCTATAGTTAAGGGTTAATTAACGACTCTGCCCACCCTTAAGAAGAGATGTCCAAGTTTCTCACTTCCTGAGGTATGAGCAGGCTCATATGTTTTCTCACAGGTGCCCAGAAAATACTGCAATAACTCGAGTAGTTTTTTTTTTTTCACGAATCCATGATGCTTGGTCGAGGATACCAATCTTATAAAGTTTCTCTGTCACTTTATGTTTTCCCTTTAACTGAGAAAAACAGACTTTACAAGGTGCCCGTGTGCATTTGCTGATTAAAAGGCAGAAGCCATGGCTTCCCAATCAAAGGGACTGCTACTCAACCCTGTGTTTATTCAGCATTGGTGGCCCTCTGGCTGAAGTCTTTGGAGTCATTCATAAATCTTCACATGTAGGAATCCTAAGTTGGGTCAGCAAAGGAGTTCAGGAACAGATCTTGGGAAAGGATCTGGACATAGCCAATGGGGCATTTATCAAATGCCATTCTGCAACAGATGGAAAAAGTCATTTTCTCACATTTTCTGAGAAGCATCCTAGCAGTAGCGTTTCTGTCTGTACAAGAAGAGCAGTGATAAGCTTAGGCGTTCAGTTGATTAGGTCATAAATGGGGTCATACTTAAGTCCGTCTGCCTTACCTAGAAGGATGCCACTTACATCCCAATTGACAGCCAGCCCATTTCACACCGCATGTTTGTTTTGTCTCCTTCATGTTTGCAATTTTATGAAGCCACAGGGTTCATTACTTTCAGTTAGCTCTTTCCTGTTTTATTGCCATTGCCTTACAAAGACAACTTTAATAGTCCATTTACTTTTATGCAGTCCAATGCATTACTACTTCTGACTTTTCTCCCTAGTTTGACTGGGTGTGAGGAAATCATAAACGAGTAGATCTATCTGGTGGTTAAAATGAAGACCCTAAAATCTATTGTGCAGGTAGTAGGAACTCATAAATGGGAATACATACTTGCATTGATCTTTATCCATCCCTAATAACTTAAATGATGTATACATTCCATTTATTAATGGTGTACACATAGGGCCAATGCATATGCCACAGTGAAACTCCTTGTGTAATATGAGTTCCTGGGATCAAACTTGGGTCATTCGACTTAGCAGCAAACATACCAGACTTCAAACCCTCATGTTTCTATTCTTTGTTACTAGGCTACATTTTTTTTAATGGTTCTGATTTTACTTTATTTTATTTTATTCCCACTCACTGCCTCCTTCCTGTCACCCCTTCCCACAATCCTTCACTTGCCAATTCCTTATCCCTTTCTCCTCTGAATAGGTGAGGACCCCCTAGGTATATCCCCACCCAGGCATATCAAGTCTCTTCAAGGCTAGGTTCTTCTACTCCCACTGAGACCAGACAAGGAAGCTCAGCTAGAAGAACATAGCCCACATACAGGCAACAACTTTTTGATAGCCCCCACTCCAATTGTTTGGGACCCATACAAAGACCAAGCTGCATATCTGCTACACTGTGGGTGGAGGCCTAGGTCCAGCTTTTGTATGCCCTTTGATTGATTATTCAGTCTCTGGACCAGGCCAAGGTTCCAGGTTAGTTGACTCCATTGGTCTTCCTGTGGAGTTCCTATCCCCTACGGGGTCTGAAATCCTTCTCTCTATTTTTTTCAAACGAGTCCCCAGCTTCCATCCACTGTTTTATTGTGGGTGTCTGTATCTGAGTCAACTGCTGGGTGGTGCCTCTCAGAGGACTGCCATGCTAGACACCTGCTACAAGCATAATAGGTATCATTAATAGTGTCAGGTATTGGTGCTTGCCCTTGGGATGAGTCTCAAGTTGGACCAGGTATTAGTTGGCCATCCCCTCATTGTTCCACCTTCCATCCCTGCGTCTTTTGTAGATAGGGTAAATTTGGGGTTGAAAGTTTTGTGGGTGGGCTGGTGTTCTTATTGCTACAGTGGGGTGCCTGCCTGGCTACAGGAGGTGGCCTCTTAAGGTTCTGTATCCCCAATGCTGTCACCCTCATTGATTCTTTTTTTTTTTTTTTTTATTAACTTGAGTATTTCTTATTTACATTTTAATTGTTATTCCTTTCCGGTTTCCAGGCAAACATCCCCTAATCCCTCCCCTCCCCTTTTTTATGGGTGTTCCCCTCCCAATCCTCCCCCCATTGCCGCCCTCCCCCCCAACAATCTAGTTCACTGGGGGTTCAGTCTTAGCAGGACCCAGGGCTTCCCCTTCCACTGGTGATCTTACTAGGATATTCATTGCTACCTATGAGGTCAGAGTCCAGGGTCAGTCCATGTATAGTCTTTAGGTAGTGGCTTAGTCCCTGGAAGCTCTAGTTGCTTGGCATTGTTGTTCATAAGGGGTCACGAGCCCCTTCAAGCTCTTCCAGTACTTTCTCTGATTCCTTCAATGGGGGTCCTATTCTCAGTTCAGTGGTTTACTGCTGGCATTCGCCTTTGGATTTGCTGTATTCTGGCTGTGTCTCTCAGGAGAGATCGACATCCGGCTCCTGTTGGCCTGCCCTTCTTTGCTTCATCCATCTTGTCTAATTGGGTGGCTGTATATGTATGGGCCACATGTTGGGCAGGCTCTGAATGGGTGTTCCTTCTGTCTCTATTTTAATCTTTGCCTCTCTATTCCCTGCCAAGGGTATTCTTGTTCCCCTTTTAAAGAAGGAGTGAAGCACTCACATTTTGATCATCCGTCTTGAGTTTCATTTGTTCTAGGCATCTAGGGTAATTCAAACATTTGAGCTAATATCTACTTATCAATGAGTGCATACCATGTGTGTTTTTCTGTGATTGGGTTACCTCACTCAGGATGATATTTCCCAGTTCCAACCATTTGTCTATGAATTTCATAAAGGCATGGTTTTTGATAGCTGAGTAATATTCCATTGTGTAGATGTACCACATTTCTGTATCCATTCCTCTGTTGAAGGGCATCTGGGTTCTTTCCAGCTTCTGGCTATTATAAATAAGGCTGCTATGGACATAGTGGAGCACGTGTCTTTTTTATATGTACCCTCATTGATTCTTACCCTTACCCCAGTTCGCTATCACATCCTGGAGATGCTTCCACCTTCCCACCTCCATCAATTCCATTCATTCTCGTGGCCATCTGCTCATCTCTCCAGTCCATCCCCACACCTGATCCTGAAACCCCCATTCCCCTTCCCCATCTCCTTCCCAGTTCCCTCCCTCTATCTGCCTCCTATGACTATTTTATTCCCCCTTCTAGCTGAGATTCAATCATTCTCACTTGTGCCTTCCTTCTTGTTTAGCTTCTTTTCAGCCTTTGGGTTTTTTGAGAGAGAGCTTCCTACACAGCCAAGGTTGATCTTGAACCCACTATGCAGCCCGTGATAGTTTCAAACCCTCGATTTCCCTCTTCTGCTTCCTGTGTGCTTAGTTTGCAGGTGCACACCGCAGCATTGGGCTTAATCATTGATTTTTATATTCACTCTCAGGGCAATTCTATAGACAATGATTAATTCACTGTTACAAAGTGAACCACTGTAACAGAGTAAAAATAAGTTTTACATAAAAATGATATTGGGCTGTATGTGATATTTGTATTGGAAGTAAATTTCCAATTGAATTTAACAGCCATCAGCCTAAATAGACGTAATATTACAATTTTCTCCCAGAACTTTCTACTTTATTTCCAAAAGGTTTCTGCCAGTATTAAGCTGTCGCACAACAAAAAGGGCTATATTGTTGCTAAGAAGACTCCCTTTCATGTTTCTCTGTTTGGCCTAACAATAACAGATATGAGATTAGATTACGTTTCTGCGCTTTAAAACTGCGTTAATTGGTATAGCCACAGCGTGGGCTTCATCCGTCTGCTTTGGTTTAGTACGGTCTGTGCAATTTCAACACTGATTTTGATATTTAACTTCTGATGTAATGGAATGGGGGATTAAGAGGTGCTTGTATCACAGAGATTCTGTCCACACGAGGAGATTCGTGCCCCTGTAACAGTGGGCCAGCTATCCTGAACGCGTGTGACCCCTGCCTATCCACTCTTTGAATGAGCCTGACTGCTCTTCCATTTTTTCTACTCTATACCAAGCAGCAGCAGATCCTAAGAGCAAGCACATGTGGCTGCCCAGTCTTGCGTGTCTTGCCCGGAGCACAGTGAGCTAAATAAAACTCTTCCTTATAAAGCATCCCGTCTGTGATGTTGTTATACTTAACCCACAGCAACGAAAACCAGACCTGGATCTCACTGTACCCGTAAACTTCGTGGCTTAAAAACCAGGATAAAGGAGGTATACGAGGTACACTGAGGGCAATTTACTTAAGTGAGGTCACAGAGAATGGGAATAATTGAGTCTGGGCCTGAACCTAGCCGCTTGCTCTATGGGATAGAGTGTAAACACTGAGCTGTGCAAACCCTCCTGGCATGGAGGTACCATAAGGGACTGTACAGATATGTAAGCCCTTTCGGACCAGTCCTTTGAACTGGAAAGTGAGGCTATTATTATCTTTATTGTAATTGACTCAAATTCATCAAATGTAGAAAAATTTTTTTTACTAGGACTATGGAGGTACAGGGGAAAGTCTGGCTTTTTAGAAAACAGTTATTGGATGTGGATGTTTTGTGGCAAAGACACAGTTGGGAAAAAGGGGAAGGGGGGAACTACTCAGAGACTTCAGTCTATTATCCGAGCTCACATATTAGCTGTGTCATGAAAGTCACCTCTCAGTATTTTCATGCCAATGACTGCATATGACTTTTCTGCCTTGGTTGCCTTAGAGACCTTTTGCTGTATCTAAAACCCCATACCCAACAGACAGGATTTACACCTAAGATTAACAGGTACCAGTCAAAGGCTTTGCATCCCTAGCCTGGATTTTTATGTCAGAGTAAGAGGAGGGAATTGCTCTCTTCTGAGTCACAAGGACTGAGTTGCTGGGAAAGTTCCTCTAACAGGGGGAGTTGGCAGAATAGTCCCATTGGGTTTCAAGTTAATTTGACTAATTCTTTCACCACTTGTCAAATGAAACTACTTTTGTTTAGGTAACAAAACAAGCTGTTTCCTCTGCCATTTCTCCAGTGGGTAGTATAGGCACTTCTGGCGAACACACATTACTGCTAACTGTTATGATGTTTGCTGTCAAATTCATTTATTTATACAACTGCTATAAAGAGCCTCAGGCCCATAAGCAGCCATGAAAGATTTCAGAGTCATGGTGTGAGGTCAGGAGAGGGGGAAAAAAAAAGTCTCCGCTGGTTATGAGAAAGGAATTGACACAGGAAATGGTCACATATGGTGCAGATTTATTGTGTCCGGGGCTTCCCATTCAAATCTCATTATAGCCACAGCTCTGAGCAGGCCACAGCAGCGTCCCATTCATTTCAGCTTTGGCACCCAGCAGAATTACTGTGGCTGCTTCAAAACAGGGTCTGGCGAGGTGATGACTTTATCATTTTGAGGAAAGAGTGTGCCAGGAATTGCACTTGTAAAGAATGATGGTGGCCGTCCTTTCTCTTTAAGCCACGCAGTGAACGTTGCTTTGTTTAAAGCCAGAAGACAAGGCTTGCTATTGAAAGACGAGAAGAGAGGAAGGATGGGATGAGGTGAGGGGCGGGACGAAAGAAGTGAATGGAGATTGGACGAAAGTGAAAATTATCCTGGATACTCAGAGTGCGTTGTTTTCTTCAGTGGTGAATAATAGATGGTCTACTGAGCCATGCGCATGCGCATGCGCGTGCACGCACACACATTTCTATGGATGTATTGGTATTTCCCTCATCTACATTTTCTAAAGTCGATGTTTAAGTGACTGTTTTCCCCTGTAACTTGTCTCTCTCAACCCTGTACCTGGGAGTGAAAAGTTTCAACACTTATCAGAAGGTATTTGAGGTAAGAGAAAAACTGTGAGAGTGCCGTGAAATTTTAAAAATGATTCCTTTGTGGTTGATAGAGAATGAAACGGCATGTGCTTCTTGACGGATCCTCAGTGTGGATTCCAAGCATATAGTATCTTATGTACAAGAGTGCGTCAGCCTATGAGTTGTGTGCAGCTGTCCAGCTGTTAATCCCTTTACGTGTGAGAAAACAGAGTCAGAGGGAGGATGAGAAACCTAGCCACGGCTTCAAAGAGGAAGAGGCAGGATGCAATCAACGCTAAACCTGATCCCTTGGTGAGCCTACTTCCTGAGCCTGCAGTGGCCTGGGATGTTTCCAATGTAGTATTCAAATAATACGTTTTGTAATTGGGACCATATCCATTGATGTTTGTAGGTGAAATTTTATTCCCCAAATCCTCCCACAAAAGTACTTGTTGTGTCAAGTACTATATCACAATGAAACTTCACCATGGTTAGAAAATATAACATGAGATAGTTCCTGGGTCTGGTTTGAATGCTCTCCTATTGATAGAGGTACAAAAAGCAATTAAAATGGCTGGTTCAGAAGTAAGAGCTGTTGGGTCCATCTGCCACCCCACCTGCCACCTCACGCTTTTAATGTCATCCCCTCACTTCTTCTACCTACTGTCCTTATCTTTCTCAAAATAATACTCTTTTCAAAAAGTATTTTATTATTAAAGATAAAATATACTCTGAAACACCCACAAAAATAGCATGATGCAGACAGACATTCTGCCCAGCAAGCTTGCTGTGTGTATTTGCAGGCTTCCTGTGGTCGCCTGTTTCTCTGCAAATTACTTTGGAAAGGTGTCCTCATAGACAAGAAGGCCAAGCACAGGAGCACCCGGGAGAGTGTGAAGGATGCTGTGATGAATAGTTCTTGATATCCACAACCCTTTCACACCCAGTACTGGGCATTGTCCTCACTGAGCAGCTTCTGGCTTCCTTGGTTACCTTTATCTTCCCACTTGAATACCTCACGTACCACAGCTATCCAAAGACACAACACTGCAAATTTCGCTGGGCATTAGAGTGGACTCCCTTGCTGAAAATGATGTCAAAGATAAAAGATAACTCTGCTTCCAAGTGACACTCTCTAGCTAATTGTGTGTGTGTGCATGTGTATGTGTTGTGTGTGTGTATGGTGCGTATGGTGTGTGTGTGTGTGTGTGTGTGTGTGTATTACATTCCAGAGATAAATACTGAATAGACAGTGACCCCCTTCAATCCAATGACACAGTTTTTCAAATTTTACAGTGACAAATATTTACACATTAAAGTAGCACTGTTACCCTTAGATTACTTAAAAAATTATAGTATGCATAGCTATGTGAACAAACATATGTGTTCCCCTTATAATAACTATGACTGACATATTATGGCCATGCACCAGACCTTACAAACAGCAAGTTCTTATATCAGCATAGTCATACTTTGTTTAGATATTGAATATACGACATGTAAGAGCACTCTCAACTTGTCTTAACAAATAATTCCAACACATATGCTTATTACTTTTTGAGGTTTAAAGAAGTAATTATATTTAGCATTTCTCCAGTCTGAAGTCAAAAGCCCTTCTGTTCATTGTATCTGAAATAAGCAAAACAGCATTTTCTCTAACAAATCTGCAAATAACTCTTTTACTTTTTTTTTTGAGTGTCGAGAAACAGAGCTTTGAGGTTTTGGGGTGTCATTCCTGATTGCCTGATGATTTGTGACAACATATATAAATGGGGAGATGTGTAACGTGTCATCGCTGATTCGCTCTGTGCCCATTCATATTTGTTAAATTGGAAATAATGAGGTATAGATATTGTTTGGCAGAAGCAAGTTGTAAATTACTTATTTTCATTTCTTGAAAACAAGTGAGTGATTATATATTTTGTTTATGTCCAAATCTCCTCTAGTTTATGATACTTGGTGAAATATATCAAAGATGGGTAGAAAATATTGTTGGGGGAATTGGTGGCATTAACCTCGAGGAGAAAAATCATTAATGTTGATATATTTCATTCTATTTTAAACATATAAATTTTCTCTTTTGTCGAAATGGAAAGATGGGAGGATTCTACGTGCCTTTGAGTCAAGGCATTTATTTTAGAAATACTTTTTTTCTTTCCTTCTCATCCATTTTTCTAAATAAAAGATAGAAGTTATTTCTCTCTTTTGTTGTTGTTGTTTTCTGTTAATTTTTTTTCTCTAGCAAAGATGACCCCTTTGGCATATTTTCTTTTCAAACGTGAAATGAGGTGGAAAATCCTCATTTCACGACAGGAAGGACAAATATTGACACAAAGTTAATATTTGTTAGAACCCTGGAAGCAACCCCTGTGCAAACACACACACACACACACACACACACACACACACACACACACAAGGTCCTTCTCCTCCTAAACCAGACATAAATAGCTCTCGCTCTTTCCTGGGCTTAGGTCTATGGCCTCTAGTCTAGGGAAAGGATGGGAAGTATGTATTATGTCCAGGATATTTTAGGACGGTGAAAGACACACAGAGCAAGTGCTTGTGTGCCCATGTGCACACACAAGTACAACCTGCTTAATCAAATTTTCCCCACTTAAAGCAGAGCTTCTGGACCTTGTCACTGGGCATGTCCAGTGAATGCAATAGCATACACCAAGCCAATGCTCACTGGTCACTCAGCGATCATTATGACCTGTCCACTCTTGCCTTTTTGAGAAGAATGCCCTGGGGTGACTGGGTGGTTGCCCTGACAGGCTGTATCAGTTATCTGTTCACATTGATTATCAAAGTCAGCTGTGGCCAGGGCTTGCCTCTCTCCTTCTTCTCTCAGCCCCTCTTACAAGCACCCCTGCCTGGATTTTCATGAGGAAATAATCAGATTAGGCCTTTTCACAGTGAGTTCATATGGAGTTCTCTTTCTCCCGTGTGCTGCTAACTGAATAAACGTGTTTAGTGGTAAATTGTAAATGACATTATGATTACCAAAGCCAGCGTGGGTTTCATTTAAAAGTGATCAGAATTGTGGACCACAAAAATTGTGACTGGCAGATGAGGCCATTTGGCAAAGTGGGGAAGGAAAAGAAAAAAAAAAAAAAAAAAAACAAGGGTGAAAGAAAATCATTATTCAGAACTAAACCTTCTCCAACTGAGCAAAGCAGGAGAGACAAAGCATCCACAGGAGAGAAAAATTGAAGGCTATTCAGACGTGATTCTCAACTGGAACTATGTGCTGTTACTTTCAACTACTGGGGGTTGAACGAGGTCTGGCTAGCTCTGTGTCGACTTTTCTTAAACAGTGACCATATATTTTCTGATATAATTTAGAATCATGCCAGTTTAGCAGCTCTTTAGCCCTCTAACTTTGCATATTTGTGCTTTAAAAATGATCACCAACATTATTTTGCCTTTTGGCAAACTGAAAACACTAGCATTGATTAACTGCAAATATTTCATAGAAAACCAGATGATGGGACACTAGCAAACCTGTAACATATCTCATAGCCATTGTGGCTGAATTCTGAAGACATTAAGGTAGACTTTCCAATTTAGGAAAAACCAAGAGTTCATATTTAACTACAAGATGGATCCTTAATATGACTTAGTGGTAGGATATGGGTAATTGCTTTGTTAAGATTGTGGCAATAATTTTCTCCTCCTGGTATACCATGATAAAATGTTAGCTTGAAGGGGTAAATAATAATGCACAGAATCAAAGAGCATTTTGCCAAATATGTGATTTGTCAACTATCAGGAATCTTTCCATATAGGCTATAAAGAAAACTGGGCAGAGAGAACTCCCAAAATTTTGGCCCTTCTCACAGTGGTAGGTATCACACCTTTTGTCCAAAAACTGTTCCCTGAAGAGTCCTTTAGATGTCATTTTATTTTACCAGGTGCAAAATACAAAAATCAAAGTTTAGAAGTATGTAATTGCTTCTGCTTCTTCCTTCCCTCCCTCTTTCCCTCCCTCTTCCCTCCCTCCCTCCCTCCTTTCCCTCCCTTCCTTCTTTCTTTCCTTCCTTCCTTCCTCCTTCCTCCTCCTGTATGTCCTTTCTCTTCCTCTTCCTTTTCCTCCTCCTCACTTCTAAATAATATTGTTGAGTTCATACAACTGTGATATTCAATTTTCTGTCTATGACATAGAAATAATTAAGCTTACTATCTAAAGGTGAATAAGGATAGAAATATAAAAGTAGCCAGAGGGGCTAAAAGAGAAAGGCAAGGAAAAAAGGAAGGAAGAAGGAAGGAAGAAAGAAGGAAAAGAATGGTATGAAGCCTTCATTAAGACAAAGCCAACTTCTTGGCCATTCAAATTCTTATCCTACTGTGCTTCCTTCCTGATGCAACTCTATGGGCTTTCTGTCATATAGTTCTACACCTAAAGTTCTCTTCAGCCACCAAGTTATTACGGCGACTAAAATGACCATAAAGGGACCACTTTGCTACCATATAAAATCCATTGACTGACAAAAGTATATGAACCACCAATTCTTGTGATTTTCACACAAATTTTAGTATGAGAATAAAATGTGCTTTGATTAACACCCCTTGCCACGATCACAGGCAAGCACTGACTGCCTACAGTCTTCAAAGTAGCATCAGGTCCCGGAGATGCTCAGCAGCTCTTTAATTGTTTGTTTCACTTGTTCAAAATTTGCTCCCAAAGCTGGATGAATCTTTGAAATCGGAACCAGTGCAGTCATTATTTCCAGGGAACATGATTTGTCCCTTTTAACTCCACTACACTTCCATTGTGTTGTAAAGAAATAGGTCATACCCCAAACCTTGTTTCCTTTCCTGATCTATGCTGTTCCCACACAGTGTGTAATATCCCTCTGTGTAACCACTGCTTTTCAAAGGCTAGTAGCTTCTGGCTTACTTCTTGATCTCACTAGTGTATATATGTCTTATGTGCATACACTGGACCATGTTCTCCAGTCATAGGAGGTCATGGAAATTGGCCCATTATTCCCTCTTCATCCTAACAAACTTACAATTCTTATCAAAGTAGGTAACTTGTGCCGAACCTTGACAGGTATGAGAATAAACAAAGAGCATCAGATGGGCACCAAGCAAATGCCAGTTGTTGTGAACTTGGTACAAAAGAATCATCCAGTACCTTTTGTTATTTGACAAAGATTTACATGCAGATAATAGGGTGGTAAGGCTTATAGTGAAAACAGAAGGAAAATTCAAGGAGAATTGGAGGCATGTTTGAATGTCATTAGAGACTCTCTGAAATAAGTCAAAACAAAGTGAGTTAAAGCAAACCGTGAAGCACCCTATGTGATTGACTAAGGATCCATTTTGGGCTTTTTACAATTGTTTTAACATTGGAACCTGAGCCAAAATAATATTAATGAAGAGGAGGAGGACAATGATGATAAAGATGAAGATGAGATGATGATGATGACGATGATGACTTCTAGGAAAATTTAGGGAAATGGGCATGAGAAGCTATTAATAAAGTACAGTTATGCACTTTAAGAAGTTGGTTTTTTTTGTTTGTTTTCTATGACTGGTTGGTGTGGATAGAAACGTAGCTGCTTGGTAACTGTAGATTGTGTGTTGTGGTTCAGCTTTCTACACAATCTGGCAATTGTACTTCCATAGTCAGACCTTTACACAGGTCATCTTTAAGTACTTTCTAGAAGCCTAAATGACGAAGAAAAGACCTTCGATAAGAACTGATGTAATCGGGTGTGCTTTCCTCCCCAATGCACTTTAGTGTTCACCCACACAATTGTATTAGTGAAAATGTCATCACTAATAACCTTAAAGAATCAAGAAATGCAGAGTCCTATAACTCATGAAATCTTACATCAACCATTCGAAGCTCTTTCCTTCCTTTCTGACACCAAATTCTCTGTGGCCTTTGACTTTCCTTCTGAAGTAGCTAAAATGAGCTATGCTTCTGTTTACTTAGTTGTTGTAAAGGCTCCTGTCACTGACTACTCACTCTCTTCTCTCCTAGCCAAGCATAAACCCAGCCTTACATGATCCCATTTACCCTTTTTTGGCCACACTTTTTATTGGGCCTAACCAAGGCATTTCGCACAATACAGATAGACCTTCTGTGAAGACTATAATCATGTGTAAGGCTCTTCATTGATAAAAATTCCTTCCATGTATCACTAACAAAGCTATAGCCATATGGTTACATGGATTATAGTTTTGTAAAGTATTTTACATCATAATTTAATTGAGACTTATAAAGATGGTCCCCTTTCCATGCTAAATTTTCCTTTATTTTGAGGTCTGTGGTGGTTCATGACATGGACTGGCCACAGTATTTGGGAGAGCATAATACTTTAAATATGAAATTAATAGGAGAGAGTATGACTTTTGTATTTCACCAAGTACTTCTTTATAAAATTTTTACTCTATATAAATGTTGGCTTACCCGATGCTATGACACACAGGGACCAGACCTTAGGCCACTCTGTGATATGAACCTGTTCTGATTTACAGGAGAAAATGAAGGGCAGACTAGATACAGAATTTGAAATGACTCTGCCTTGAATACTGATTTGCCAAATTGTATCTAATATCACAGCTTATCTATAAGTAAAAATTTTAAAGTATCAGTATACATAATAAAAAAAACTTAAAGATGAATGAATTTCTTCTAAACAACTAATGCTGGAAAACAAGTATCAGTCATCAGGTGGGAGAAAAGGCTGTATTTTCTTTCTTAGTCCTTCACGGGAGATATAAAAATCTATGTAATATAAGGATGGAATGCAAAAGGTTTAATTAAATTTAGAAAAATCAATCAGGATTAAATAAGGTAATAAATTATTACTTTTCTGATTTTATGATTATGTTGTTTATGACATTTCCATTTATATCAGTTTAAATTTGTATACAAAGAAATGTTTCTTTGAGACATTTGCATATATATGCATTGATACTGTTTGTCCTTATTTTTACTCTCCCGCTACCACCTGTGCCTCCTTTACTCCCATCCCTGGTTCTCTTCCTCCTGCCAACTACTTTTGACTTCTGTTGTCATGGCATTTGTATTCCATTACTTTTTATTGAGGATCTCTTTAGATCTTTATGTGGATTATTATGAACTTATAATTTAGTTGTGATTTCACTCATTTTGATTAATATCCAAGCCACAAGAAGGATCAAGTGTGAGCAATGAACCATTGTGCATGTGTATGAAGATCAAAATAAAACCTACTGATAATTTTTGTAGTGCCTAAAGGTACACAGTATGCTACTAGAGAAAATAAATAATCATTAGTATTACCCAGATACAAACACTGTGACCTACAATGGTGATATTCCTATAAGACACACTGGTGCGATAATGGCACAAACGTTGTGAGAGTAACCAACCACCTTTTTATTTCTTATACTGGATTTAAGGCCAACTCCAGAAAATGGAATCCATATCTGATACTGTTGACATGGCCAACCACTAGGGGTAGATAGGCATTGCCCTCAGGTGAAAACATCTTACTAAGGAACATGGCTAAAATGCATCTAATAAAGGGACATGGTGACAAAATAACCTGATGACATACGGCTATATGTACCGATCAGTGCCTCACTCAACACTCAACAGAGAGGTTTCTTCTTTCCATCTACGGAAATTAACACAAAGACCTGTAGTTGAACAATGTGCAGAGTGAGAGGCTTTGAAATACTCAGTCGTAAATCGAGTGCTCTTACCAAACCACTGCCCTCAAGGCTCAGGGATCTATGAAGAAGAGGAGGCAGAAAAGTTCTAAGAATGAATCCAAAGAAACTACATTTTTCCAAAACACCAGGACTGATTCACAGATGGCCTCACAGAGATTATGACAATACACACAAAGACTGCACAGATCTAAGAGAGACAGAGTTCAAGCACCAAGAAGGCTAAGCACACACAAAGTTCCACCAAGGAGTTACTTGTAATTGACACATTCTGGGAAAAGGAAACTCAGGTTTCTCCAATGGATATATAAACCACATTCCAAGGCAGAACATGAATTCCTTGTTTCTTTTGTAGGCTTGCCACCTTCATTTTGTTGTTGTTGTTTTGTTTTCTTTGATTTTTTTTTTAAGAGAAAGAAAAATCATGAAGTTGGTTGGGTAGGAAAGTGAGGAGGACTAGGCAGGACTTTGGGCACCAGGAAGAAAATAGTCAAAATATCAATATATTCTATGAAAAGTATTTTAAATAAACCTAATCTTTAAACATGTAATAATTAAGATAATCGCAGTTTTTTAATATATAAGCACAACATATATGTTTCCATAATGTATTTCATTAGAATGTCTCTTGGATTTTACTACACAAACTTCATTAGACATACTTATATTTTTAAGTATCCAAAAAAGAAAATCAATGAAATAAGAACAAATTGCATTAAAATAAATAACATTCCTAATTTAGAATCAACAACTTTGAGCCACATTCTTGTAGAATGGTTCACTCGGGTAAGCACTAAAATCCAAATAGGCTGCTTACTTCTCCATTTGACATCATTCTCTCAATCTTAGCATTTACACCTAAACTCTGCCCTTAAGCCCACCCCCTAGCTCCATCCTCACAGGTGACTCTAAGATGACTGCCTCAGAGCTCCTAGAGGATGAGAATGCCTTCAATATTCTGTCACCTCTGCCACATACCTCACTTTTCCTCCAGGTTTAGAGATAAGTCTTTAAATTTTCTACTCCCATTTGGTTGACAGGAATACCATACTGTTTCTTAAACTCTTAGGAAATTTAATATATGTTATATATTTTAAAACACCCAACTCTGTTTTAATCCTTTCATAGGGTTTTTCCAATTATGTCACAGACTTTACCTTGGGTCTCAACACAGTCATGTTTCTCTTCCATCTGATCCATTGTAAGAAACTGTTGATAATCATAAGCATTAATTGGCTTTCTTATTTCTATAGTTTCATGTTGAGTAAAGACTGTACACACAAACACACACACACACAAACACACACACACACACACACACACACAGGAAAAATGATTCTGTGGAATGAAAAATGACCCCTCCTTTCCAATGCAGCCAGGGCTTTGAGGGGTGTGTGTGTGTAGAATATTGTCAATACTCAGAATTTTCATTATTTGTGGACTTTTTATATTATTAGAGATGACCATAAAGGCCTGGTGAGATTGCTTCTTTTCTGTCTGTATTAGCTCCTCTTAAAAGAGGAAATTTTTTGAATTTCCCATAATAATATGTCCATTATATAATGACACTGCCCATTAGGTAAAGTCCTGTGCAACTTTATGTCTTTTGGGGAAAGATTGAAAATAAAATCCCAGTCATTACCACACTGACAAGACAAGAAAATTTCAGCTCTGACTACTGAGAGTCTGATATTTACAGACAGGCCATATTTTTATAAGGTTTGGAAGCCTTAAAATGGTGTGACTGTTATTATGGTAAATCTGGAAAATGCAAGAGCATTTTTAAGCAAAAAGATATTCCTGTGGTAATATTGTGTGTGTGTGTGTGTGTGTGTGTGTGTATGCATGTATTTGTGTGTAGACACATTTATGTGTGTATAGGGTTGCATATGTATGTGAAACTATATATATGTGTACCTGTGTATATGTGTGTGAGAGAACTTTATTGAGACAAATTTGTATATCCATACAGGGGTACATTATGATAATTCAGTACCTATTTATAATGTACAATACCTATATTCAGACATTACATATTTCCGTGTTCAAAGATTAATCAGTTTTGTGATTAATTTTGTATTGTTCTAGTCATTTTGAATCATACTGTGGATTCTTTTAACGAGTAGTTATGCTACTGTGTCAAAAGGGAGTAGAAGTATTTATTACAGATTGTTTTAAAACTACTTTTGATTCCTCAGATAAGGTTATAAAATATAAAATTTGAATAAAAAGAGTTCTTAATTCAAAATAGACTGGATGGAGACTGACTCAGACAGATAGAGACACACACAGCCAAACAGTGGATTGAGCTTGGATGGAAGAATAGCAGGAAGAATTGCAGATCCTGAAGGAGATAGGGATCACACAGGAAGACCAACAGAATCAACTAACTTGGACCCTTGGGATTCTCATAGTCTGAACCACCAGCCAAAGAACATAAACGAGCTTGACCTAGGATTCTCCACTCATATGTAGCAGATGTGTTGCTTGGTCTTAATGTGGTTCCTGAATAACTGGAGTGGAGACTATTGTAAAAACTTTTGTCTGCCATATTACCCAAATATTATCTTTGAGAATGCAGTGAAAGATGGGAGGCCCTGATTGTACTGTTAAGACTCATCTCCTTCAGAGTGCAGAAACTATGGTGTCAGTGTGTGTCCAAAAGTCCTCTGCTCTGTTCTCTCCATCCTATATGGAGCTGCAGTGTGCCTAATATGAGAAGGTCTGGGTTTTGAAGTGAAGCTCCTAAAACCATTTCTTTTTCTCAGTTATAAAATCTGCAACTGTATAACATGCTGTCCTCTAAAATGTCCTTAGATAAAATGATAGGAAAACCTTTGCTATTAGTATTTGGGGATCCTGACATAGAACCTCTAAGACTTTTGCAATATCATAAGTGATATGAATGTCTACTACTGGTTGCTCTAGTATTTCCTGGACAGGAGGAAGCACTGTGTGGCAATGACAACTTTAAGTCTTACTATTGATACATTTCTATGTTTATTGGTGTCTGTTTACAATAGCTAGGTAAAGGAACCAGCCTAGACATCTATCAACTTATAAATGGATAACAAAAACTCCACAGTAGAGTTTCATTCAGCTTCCTATGAAAATGAAACAACGGTATTTGTAGGATGAAGTAGAAGTCTCTGGTTTGTCGAAAAACTCAGTTGTGTCATGTAACGTTTTGCTGGAGTCTGTCTTGTGAGAGGGTACGTGATGTTTTGCTGGAAGCAGACACTTGAGAAGTGCATGATTATTAGAAAGAATATCGCAGCCTTATTTATAATAGCCAGAAGCTGGAAAGAACCCAGATGCCCTTCAACAGAGGAATGGATACAGAAAATGTGGTACATCTACACAATGGAATATTACTCAGCTATCAAAAACAACGACTTTATGAAATTCGTAGGCAAATGGTTGGAACTGGAAAATATCATCCTGAGTGAGCTAACTCAATCACAGAAAGACATACATGGTATGCACTAACTGATAAGTGGCTATTAGCCCAAATGCTTGAATTACCCTAGATGCCTAGAACAAATGAAACTCAAGACGGATGATCAAAATGTGAATGCTTCACTCCTTCTTTAGAAGGGGAACAAGAATACCCTTGGCAGGGAAAGAGAGGCAAAAGATTAAAACAGAGACTGAAGGAACACCATTCAGAGCCTGCCCCACATGTGGCCCATACATATACAGCCACCCAATTAGACAAGATGGATGAAGCAAAGAAGTGCAGACCAACAGGAGCGGATGTAGATCGATCCTGAGACACAGCCAGAATACAGCAAATACAGAGGCGAATGCCAGCAGCAAACCACAACTGAGAACGGGACCCCGTTGAAGGAATCAGAGAAAGAACTGGAAGAGCTTGAAGGGGCTTGAGACCCCATATGTACAACAATGCCAAGCAACCAGAGCTTCCAGGGACTAAACCACTACCTAAAGACTATACATGGACTGACCCTGGACTCTGACCTCATAGGTAGCAATGAATATCCTAGTAAGAGCACCAGTGGAAGGGGAAGCCCTGGGTCCTGGCTAAGACTGAACCCACAGTGAACTAGACTGTCGGGGGGAGGGCGGCAATGGGGGGAGGGTGGGGAGGGGAACACCCATAAGGAAGGGGGGGAGGGAAGGGGATGTTTGCCCGGAAACCGGGAAAGGGAATAACACTCGAAATGTACATAAGAAATACTCAAGTTAATTAAAAAAAAAAAGAATATAAGCAGAATGCCACATACAGTGAGAGGATGCCCGTGCATTGCTATGCCATACAGTGCTTCTCTTGCTTTTGCTGAGGATGCTCCTGCATCATTATACCATGAAATGCTTTGCTAGTTTTCACTGTTTTTTTCCTTCAAAGAGAGAAATTTACCAAAGAACTTTGGGCTGATTCTGATCACTTCTGCTGACTGGTGCCGATTTGGCTGAACACTGTTGTTTCTATTAGATTGTGCCACAGCTACTGATTCAGGGTTTGGTGCTTGTGAATGGACTGTACTGTACTGCTGGTATCTTTTCTAGAGAGAGTGTAATCAACTCCCAGGAACTATTTCTAAATTGGTCCACACACCCCTTTTTCTTACTAACATTCTTTCTCCCCGATCTTTGGTTGATGGGTCAGAAGGAAGGCTGAAGCGTTTGAGAACCACAAGTAAAGTAGGTTGTGAAAAATCTAAACCTGCAGTAGGAAAATTGATGGAACAGGAAGAAATTATTATAGGAAGCAAATTAGTCCCACCCAAGCCTGAGAGACAAACACCAAATGTTTTCTGTCGCATGTGCATCCTAATCTTTAATTTTATTTATATGTGTGAAGGGTGGTGGCAATGAAACTGAAAAGGGGAGTTTAGGCTGGAAAACTATGTCTTTCGGGAGAGTTCTGTTGGGGTAAAAAAAGCATAACATAATGCAAGTGACATGAAGGGAGTGCGGGGACTATGAGCGACCAGCAGGAGGAATGGGGAAGTTGAATGGGAGTAAAATATCAATGAAGACAAATATGCATGGGATTCCATAGTTAACTCTGTTACTTTGTATACTAATCTGAAAAATTAATAGAAGGAGATGAGGAAGAAAGGGAAGGAGAGAGTGGTGAAGGAAGGGGAAATGGAGGGGAGAAGGAAGAAAAGGAGAGAGGATGGGAAGAAGGAAGGAAGGAAGGAAGGAAGGAAGGAAGGAAGGAAGGAAGGAAGAGAGCGGTGTATGACATAGCAATGCACGAGTATCCTCTCACTATCTGTGAGGTTCTGCTTATATTCTTTCTAAACATCATGCACCTTCTCAAGTGTCTGCTTCCAGCAAAACATCACGTACCCTCTCACAAGACAGATTCCAGCAAAACATTACATGATACAACTGAGTATTTAAACAAACTAGAAACTTATACTTCGTCCCACAAATACCATTATTTCATTTTTTTCTAAACAGCTGAATGAAACTCTACTGTGGGGTTCTTATTATCCATTTATAAGTTGATAGATGTCTAGGCTGGTTCCTTTACCTAGCTATTGTAAACAGACACCAATAAACATAGAAATGTATCAATGGTAAGACGTGAAGTTTTCAGTGTATTTAGCATGATACAGTTGGACCAAAGGGTAGTTCTATTTTGAGTAGACTTTTTTAAAAATGACACATTTATAATGATTTTCATATAGTTTCACAAATGTACAAACCCATCAGCAATACATAGTGTTCCTCTCTACCCCCATTCTACAGTTTGTTATAGCTCTTTTTTTTTCAATTTAATTTTCTTTGTTTTACTTAGTCATTTCACATCCTGTTCACTGCCCCCCAGTCACTCCCTCCCACAAGCCTTCCCCATCTGCTTTTTCTCTTCTGAGCAGGTGGGGGCCACCTGGGTTCTTCCTACCCTAGTACTTCAAGTCTCTGCAAGACTGGGTACTTCCTCTCCAACTGAGGCCAGACAAGGCAACCCAGCTAGAAGAACCTATACCACATATAGGCAACAGCTTTTGGGACAGCACTCATTCCATTTGTTGGGTACCCACATGAAGACCAAGCTGCACATCTGCTACGTATTAGCAAGGAGGCCTAGGTCCAGTCCGTGCATGTTTTTTGGTTGGTGGTTCAGACTCTGAGATTTCCAAGGTCCAGGTTATTTGACTCTGTTGCTCTTCCTATGGAGTTTCTATCCCCTTTATCGTGATCCACAATCCTTCCTTCTTTTCTTCCTTAAGAATTCCCAAGCTCTAATCACTCTTTGGCTGTAGATGTCTGTATCTGTCTGAGTCAGCTGCTGGGTGGAGCCTCTCAGAGGACATGTTCTTGTCTGTAAGCATAATAAAGTATCATTAATAGTGTCAGGGATTAGTGCTTGCCCATGGGATGGGTCTTTCAAGTTGGACCAGTTATTGGCTGGCCATTTTCTCATCTCTGCTCCATCCACTTTGCCTATCTTTCTTGTAGACAGGATCCATTTTGGGGTGAAATTTTTTTGGGTGGGTTGATCTCTATTGCTCCACTGGGGATCCTGCCTGGCTACAGAAGGTAGTCTCTTCAGGTTCCATATCCCAATGTTTGAGTCACAGCTAGGGTCACCCTATTGACTCTTGGGGGCCTCTCTTACCCCAGATCTCTGTCTTATCCTGGACATATTCCCCACCTCCTCACTCCTGTCAATTGCAGATTTCCATTCATTTATTGAACAATTGCTTGTTCTTTTAACAGTAGTCACTCTAAGGTAGGATGATGGACTCTTTAATCAGTTTTAGTTTTCATTTCTCCGAGACTCTTGGGTATTTACTAGTTATAGGATATACACATATATGCACGTATATCTTGTTTTTATGTTAATTTTCAAAAGCACATGTCATGTTAGAAGAAGTTGAGGAGGAGGATGACACCAGAAGAAGGCCATCAGTCTCAAGTAACCTGGACCCACAAGAGCTCTCAGACACTGAATCACCAACCAGCCAGCATACTAGCTGGTCTGAGCCCCTGACACATAAATAGCAGAAGACTGACTGGTCTGGCTCCAATGAGAGAAGAGGCACGTAACCATTAAGAGACTTGAAGCCCCAGGAAATGGGGAGGTCTGGTGGAGTGTGACGACATCCTCTTGGAGACCAGGGGAGAAGGAATGGGATCAGAGGGCATAATGGGAAGAGATGCTTACTGGACTGTAAAAAATGATTGAAGATTAATAGAAGTACACGCCGTGTACGTATATCATTAGAATATGTCAAGCGAGTATTTTTAAAGCATCTACCTTTTCATACTTTGCTCAAGACTGTTTTGTGTTCCCAATATCTAATATACTTAAATGGTCAATAAGTATTTCATAGCATAACACGTGATGGTGAGAACAGTGGATTAAAAGTCCTCATTAGCTGCTGCTCAAATGTTACTCATTTGTTTCCTTTGTTTCACAGGTATATTCAGAGAAGAACAGAAATGCACATTTCGAGCCATGATCCAGGGCTTCTTCTGTAAGCAGACTGAGCATGCAGTCCTAATTCTTGATAATGTTGATGAAACTTGGACAATCCCCAAATTCTACCCACTTGTGTCCATTACTAATGGCTTTGTGGACACGTTCAGTATTGTGAAGGACAGTGGTCTATGCTTTCCCACAACCTCCCCGTCTACTTTTTATTCCATCTTACCAACCAGACAAATGACCAAAGTATGCTTTCCAGAGCGAACACCCCCATTCCTGCACTTTTTCCTACTGGCAAACAGAAGAGCTTCCAAGCTCATCTTGGCTGTGTTCTACAATGAGATTCAGAGCCCCTACGTTTTCTTAGACAAGAGCTTTATTCCACCTACACCAGTAGAATCAGCATTTTCACTGTTGGATGAGGCTGTTGGTGCCAACTATTTCGACATCATGAATAACCTCTTGTATGTTGTCCTGCAAGGAGAGGAGGCTGTTGAAATACGTTCAAGTGTTTCCATTCATTTGGCTTTGACAGTGACATTTTCAGTCCTAGAAAAGGGCTGGGAGAAAGCAATGCTTGAAAGTCTAAGAGGCTTCTTCCAGATCGACCGAAACCAAATCAGACTCACTCTTGAGATGCCTGGCAACAAAGAGACCTTAAAGGCCATTGCAAACAGTGAAGGAAAACGAAAGCGCAATTGCCCAACTGTGACTTGTGCTGTCCCTTCTAGCAGATATGTTCAACGCAGACCTCTCATGGCAGAAATGGCATCATTTAGGATCACACCAGCAACCACTCTGGAAACTTTCTCAAAGGTGATTGTCTTTGAAATCGGTGATCTGCCAAATGCAAGGGACAGTGAACTCATTCAGTCCTTATCAAGTAACAGATTACAGAAATTGGCTCACCAGGTTATCACTGCTCAACAGACTGGAGTTCTGGAAAATGTCCTTGGTATGACTGTTGGGGCCCTACTAGTGGCTCAGTCAGAGGGAGTCACAGGATATAGGTAAGCGCTAATTATCAAAACATCTGGATGAAGGGTGATTTCTTGAGTCCATGTTGACATCTATTAAAATTTGCTTAGTCTTTACAATTGGTTACAAAAGAATCAGTAGAATTAAAAACTTAAAAAAAAAAAACCAAAATCCTACACCTAATTGGAGGCATATTTAACCAATTCATTTATGGATACTTAAAAAAGAGAATTATATCACTTTCCATTCTTTCAGCAGTTCCCAGGTACTTTTCTTCCAACCTCATCTATTTTGCCTTCTCAAATTGATAGTTTTCCTTTGATTTTTATTGTTTTACACACACACACACACACACACACACACACACACACTTGTGTCCATAAATATATAAATACAATAATCTAGGGTCTATCTTTGTTGATGGTATATATATGGTTTCAGAGTTTGACCACATATATTGAATAGCAAATAAGAAGGCTCATCCCTGGGAGAGGGCACCTAACTTTTTATGTAGAGTAACCATTCATATGAAAGCTTAGTTCATATTTTTGAATTATATTTTCCACTTTAACACTGAGAACAAATACATATCCCTTTTGTTCATAGATGCAAAAATGACAGCATAGTTATCCCTGGTTGCTTCTAATATAGAATTGAGTATTTTTGCTATGCATGGAATTTTAATGAATAGTGATATTATTTTTAAAAGTTCTTATATTATTTTATATGTATGAGTGTGTTCTTTCATGTATGTATGTGTACCACATGCATATCTGGTGCTTGTGGAAGTCAGAAGAGAAGAATAGATCCTCTGGGACTAGAGTTTCACATGCTTGTGAGTCACCAGACAGGTGCTGGAAACCAAGTCTGGGTCCTCTGCAAGAGAAACAAGTGCTCTTAACCCCTGAGCTATCCTTCATGCTTTCTAGCCTTACTATTATGTTTTATATGTTAACATGGGTGTCAGGAGTGCTGAAGCATTTTGATTTTTTTTTCTCCCTACTGTAATTTCATTTAGGCTTCACTGAGTTCTTATAAATTTATATGTATACTTAGAGATCAAAGCTTTAACCTATTGTATTATTTGGTCACTATTCCAAAACATTGAACATTGTAGAGATAATATCTTATGTATTGTACAGATACATCACCTATCAATAAAAAACCTATATCCTATGCTTAGGCAGGAAATAGGTAAAAACGTCTGGGAGGCAGAAAGGATTCTTGGATAGAGTCAGGCATAGGAAGAGTTGCTAGGGAAGATGTGATAAGACAGATGCTTGTTACCTGAATACAAGAAACCATGAGGTAGAATGTAGGCTAAAATGAGCCTAGCTCTGTGATCATGATATTTGTAAATATATTTTGAGTCTGAGTCTTATTTCTAGAAGCATGGAGCTGGGAGGAAGCACCAGTCCAAACTTCTACAGAACATTGCAGTGTGCATTTACATTTTACAGAGCAAACGAGCGAGTGAGCGAGCCAGAGAGAGAGGGGGGGGGTGATAATGAGCAGAAGCAATCAAGAGTCACTGGGGAAAACCTGCAGAGTAAACTGGGCACATGTAGGGAATATATCAGGTATTTGTCAGGCAAATCATCTGATAGGAATGAAGACAGGAGATAGGCTCAGCACAAAGGTCACCTCCATCACCCAGTCATTATACGCCCTCTTCACCTCTGACTGGTATATGCCTAATCTACTACTACTACTACTACTACTACTACTACTACTACTACTACTACTACTAATAATAATAATAATAATAATAATAATAATAATAATAATAATAATAACTAGAAACATGAATAATATGACATTGATTTTCTGTTCAAATTTGTTACATTCTCCACCTTGTTTCTCTGCTATCTTAAGAGAAACTTTTCCAGATGTAATGCAAACAAATCATGTGAGGATAAAAAAAAGCCTCCTATAAAGCATACCTGACAAAAATCTCTGTAGAGTGAGAAACAGCATGCCCCCCATAGAATTGACAAACATTTAGCAAGATTGCCTATGCCCCTGAACATTGCACTGTATGCTTAACAACCTTGAAGGCATATACAAACCCCAAGGCCAGCTCCGTGTCTTTCAGCTCTTACCGGTATCAGCTAGGACCTCTGCTGAGGTCCTTGGAGAGCCATCAGCACACTAATGAATTGACCTTGACGCTACAGAGAAGAGTCTAAGGATGAAGTCTTTTGGGGGAAGTACTAATGAAGTCCTCCGGAAGGTCGCTTTTGTTATATGGGGGTTACAGAATGAGGCCATCTTGGAAATTTATTTCCAGAAAACCACTACTTATTTTCATGAAGGTGGGGAGAAATGAAGTTGCTATGGTGTGTAGTCAATTTGTCTTTTCATTTTTTATCCTCCCTCCAGGAATTCAGGACTCAAATTTCCTCTGCCCACTTAGGTCAGTTGCATGAACTTGTTCTCCAGTTTTTCAAACTCCTGTTGACACATGCAATCAGTTTACTATTCACCTGTCTTCTTCATTCTTGCATTTAATCACTACTTTTACCCAGTTTTATGCTTCAGGTGGTTTCAGTGGAGTTTTTAGTGGGAAGAGATAAGAACACATTCTATATTTCTCTCTTCAAGCTGGAAATGATGACATTTACTTTGTATTCAGGAATCTTGACAGAACAGTTATTAATGTCTGCCTGTCTTTTAGAAGCTTGACCTTCATTCACCCTTGTACATCTTTCTTCTCTTCCTTATTTGTCTCCTGCCTCTTGCCTAACTCATTTCCCTACTAGAATATGAATTTACAGGACTCCTATGTACCTGCATCCCAGAAGATCGGAGACTTGAGTTTGATATCTTCTTAAATCGCTCACTACTTTATATATTTATCCAGGGTGTATGTATTCTGGCATACACACACACACACACACACACAAACACAAACACACACACAAACACACAAACACAAGCATACCCACACACACACACACACACAGACATATAAAAATATTCCAGCTATCTCCCTTACAGAAGCTTGGCTGTTAAAACCAAAGCGTAGCTGGCAGAATTTCTGTGTCCTCCCACAATGCACCTGTGTAAGCTGTTGCTCATACAAATGATGAACTTTTATGGTTTTGCTGTGTTCTGTGGTGTGTTTTGACCTTAAGGTGGGAAGAATATGCAGAGTTGGTTCTGTCAAATGCATGAGTCTCAGAATGAGCAGAATTTTTCCTGATATGGGAAGGAAACCAGATGGGGAAAGCAGAGTAATTCAAGGTGTGAGGACTGATTCCTCATGGTCAAGGGCATTAGGAGGCCACAAAATGATGCAAGAGGACTGTGGAGATGATCAGCAAGTAAAGTACTTGTTCTATAAGCATGAAGGCCAGAGTTCAGCACCATAGCACCTATGGAAATGCTGGCCACCATGGTGCCTGCCCATAAATGCTCATGGGACAGAAACATTATTAGATCCTCAGAGCAAGCTGGCTGTCTAGACTAGTCAACACAGTCAAATGAGTTCAAGGGAGATGCCCTGCCTCAGTATATGGAATAGTGTGCCATCTAGGGAGACATTCAATTCAGTCTCTGAGCTCTGTTTGCACAGATACATAGAAATCTGTAAGTGCACGTGCATCCATCCAAATAGAAACACATATCTAAATACACACAGGAGAAAAAAAATACAGGAAGGAAGGAAGGAAGGAAGGAAGGAAGGAAGGAAGGAAGGAAAGAAGGAAGGAAGGAAGGGAGGAAGGGAGGAAGGGAGGAAGGAAGGAAGGGAATGGCAGATAGATAGTGAGTACAAAATGAGCATTGCATGGTATCCTAGAAGGAGAAAGCCCTTCAACCTGAGTGGGTTTAGAACTAGATTCATTCAGAATTCATCTCCAAGAACACCAAAGTAGCCCATCCATGTCTGCCTAGACTCCTGACCTCCCTGGAGAACACACACTAGTATTAATTTAAGTCAGCCACTCTGCCATAGTGTTATATAGCAACAGAAATAAACATGTCATAAAACTGTGTTACATAAATCTCTTTATTTATGAAGTTACCTGAGCCTTGGGCCCTACAAATGATTTGGGTGAAAAGAGGAATAAAAGTGGCAGTAATGTGTGTGTGTGTGTGTGTGTGTGTGTGTGTGTGTGTGTGTGTGTTGTGTGTATGCATGTGTGTGTTTGCATGTTTGTAACCATGCATATATGCATATGTATATAACTCCATGTGTGTGTGCATGCAGTATGTACATGTAAGTTCAGATTCTTAGAGTCCCAAAAAGGGCATCAGTTTGCGTAGAGCAGGAGTTAAAGGCTCTGAGAAGGTGTGGAGAACAAAGTTGTCTCTGCGAGCATAGTACAAATTCTTTAAGTGCCGAGCCATCTCTTCATCCCTCACATTAGGAGCTTATAAGGTCATGTATTTATGTCAACGTAAAGCAAGCTGGAGTCATGAAAGAACATTTAAGTATAGTACAAGTGCACAAATTGGTTAAGTTGGGCGAATAGCAAAATACTGTCATTTTAATAACCTCCTATGTACTCCTTTTTAGGAAAGTGAGATGTTGTTACTTTAGCAAACATTCTACACAACTAAAATTTGATTGTTATTTAGTAGCATTTTCAAGTCTTCAAAATGGCTTAGCACCTTAGATCAATTGGTAGAGTGCACTTATCATGCGTTAATCCTTGAGTGTGATGCCCATGGCCATGTAATTCTGTGTGAAAGCACACACAGCACCAGCACTTGTGTGGAGGATGCTGATGATCATTATGTATGGTTATGCTTGCATACGTAATGACTCTGAGGTTAACCTGGACTAAAAAGAAAAGAAATAAAAAAATTCAGGGAAAGTTGAATACCTAGCCTTATTACATGGGAAATATCAGGGCATTCACAGGGCATTCACAGCTCATTCACAATTCACAGTTCCCTTGAATTGATGATTCTTCAGAGTCATGGGTAAAATTGTCATTTATTTCAGAGCCTTACGTCTCCAATAATGGCTTTAGGCTTTATTGTCCTTCCACCCAATGCTCTGAGACCAATGCATCTTTGATTGTTTTTCTGAAGATTATATGTTTTTTTCCATCGCTTTTTCTTGTGAACAAGTTTTTATCTATAATCTATTACAACTGCTGACATCCCTATACCTAGACGATCTCTGTCCTCAGGCACATTAGTTCCCAGTTCCAAATATTAGTCCAGACTACTTTAAAAAATACATTAAAATATATATGAACCTATAGTGAGTAATGTGATAAATAAGAAACTTCATGAAAACTTACATTTCAACAAATTTTATTTCCAAACATTATTGGAATGGCTATCATGTCCAACACATTATACAAATTTAAACATTGCTATATATATAGATGAATATTAAAATATTTTATTATATCACCACTCTGAAAATACAATTCAAGTGTGGATAATTAAAACTATTTTCTCAATTACTTAATGAAAACATGTTATGTTATACTTCACACACATGTACACATAAATAATACTACATGGATTTAGCATTTAATTGTGTGTGTGTGTGTGTGAGTGTGTGTGTGTGTGTGTTTGTAATGCTAGAGGAAGTAGAGGCTAATGGGAGGAGTTGGAGGGGAGGAAGAAGTAGAAATGATATAAATACAGTGTATTTATGAAAGACATTTTCAAAATTTAAACAAAAAGTTGACATAGCCAAAAAGGGGTTAATTAACCAATTCAACATGAACCAGCCCATTAGTTTATATGTACATGTATACTTTCATCTCTATAATGTTTACTAGTCACAGTTTCAGTTTATTTTATATTTTCAAGAGCACCTAATCAGATTTTATATTCATAACGAGGGATCATTCAGCATCTTTCACAGACGGTGACATGTTATCAGAAGTCTTCCTAGCTCTGTGAACACAATACCTAACCGAAATAACTCGAGGGTGTAAAGGTTTGTTTTGTCTCAAGGTCTAAGGACAGTCAGTACACAAATGGGGAGGGCAAGGTAGAGCATGGAAACAGGTTCATGACATAAGCCAAAATATAGAAACAAATGCGAGTTCTCTGAATCTTGCTCCTCTCATTTTATTATGTCTAGGCCCCCAACCCATCGGCACCCCCAACCCATAACCACAGTATTGAGTTTGGGTAGTTCTTCCTGAATTAACCCTCTCTGGAAGATCCTCATGGGCACACTAAGAAATTTGTCTCACTACCTCCTGTGTAATTCTAAGTCCAGTCAAATTAACAGTGCAAATTAACCATCACAATAGTGACTTAACTTCTTGAGTCTGTTAGTCCTGTGTAACCTTCTGCAGGCAGCCTGTAGAAAGATGATGTGCTGAAGGCAAAAAGGCAGTTCAGTTCAATAAGACCAAGCAGCCAGTATTGGTTTAAATATCTGGAGTCTGAGCCTGAGTAATTTATTTTAGGCATATTTAAGCATAGCACAATTTGGTGAAAACTTATTGTGGTGATTAACTCATTCCCACGTGCGCCATGAAGTATACATAAATCTCTTTGAGGGACAAAGGAAGGTAAATATTGATAGAATGCAGCTACATCAACACTCCTTGTAAAGTCCAGAGAGATACATTCTATAGATTGACTGAAAAAACAAATTACAATAAGGGTCTGTGGGAGAATCCAGTACCAGAGAGTCTCCCGCCACACAGATAGAGCATAGGTTCCAGGACTAGTAAACACATCTGTTTTCAGCCTTCTGGGTGGATAGCAGGCACAATAGCCCTTCCCTTAAGGGACCAACTCTGTGTGTTTAATATACCAGGTTTCCCTTGTGCTTCTCTGTAGGACCTACATGCCACAATCCTCATTACCTTTTATTAATCTCTTCTGTCAGGTTCTTAGTGGTTTCTAACAAGAACTTTACTACTACGGTACTTCCACATAAATAGAAAACTTTGAATATTTGTATATTTAATATATAAATATTTGAATATTATAGTTAATAGCTATTTTCCATTTTTCTGAATAACTTTAATCTATAATTTTATTCAGACCAGATTTCTCATAAAATAATACCTTAGATAACTTAACAATTATAATATTTTAGGTTTGTTTCCTGAATGTTTGCATCTCATTCAAATTGTCAAAAGATGGACCATGTTTAGTCTGGGCATATTGCTTTTTTTAAATGGCTACTTTCAGGCCATTCTAAGAGTTTAACCACAAGTGGATTAGCCCAGAAGTAAGCTTGTATGTGTGGGCAGTATACCCAAAGTTGAAATTGGTCAGGCCAAGATGGGTAATATCCTTCCTGAGACAATGGATGACTTAAGTGTGAAGAAAAGACACATCCAGGTACTGAGGTGGTGAAGTGTTATGGGGAGATGTAGTAGGGACTTGCAATGTGTCAGGCTGGAAATGACAGGACCATAGTGCCAGTAGGAAACTGTTAGACACTTCTTCCCAACTAGGGAGGACAGTTGCTAAGGGAGCCTGCCTGGGTTTAATAGGGATCTCAAGGATCAATAAATGTGAATAAAATGGTTTTTATCAATTCAGAGGGATAGCAAGGAAAGTCATTCTTGTCTTCCAGAAGTACAGAAGAGTCTTTCCCAGGGGCAGAGTCATAGTGTTTTATTTATTTTTGCATATCTCATGCTGCCTCAAGAAGTTTTTACACATACCAGGAGGTCTAACATTGATTGACAAATGGAATTGACTGGAAAACTTTTTCTTCCTGGGTACAGAAACTCCCCCATTCCATTATTCAAATTTACTTCATGGTACATCGAGATTGTCAATTGTCTAGTATGTTGAAAAGAAGAGAGACCGTAGGTGTTCAGGATACCTTGGACATTTAATAAAACCATGAAGATTTGTTTTGTTTTTGTTGTTTACTTGCTTGCTTTTTAATCTTGTTTTGCTTAGTGTAAAACTAGTTAACAATCCTGGGGATGTGGGAAACCCAATGAGGAAGAAGCACCAGAAAACCCCAACGGCACCCACAGCCATCACAGAAGGTCTTGTTGAGAAACAGGCCTCAACACTAGGGTTTATTTATTTCCATTGGCTATGTCTGCCAAGTCTTATCTTGTCCTTGCTTTGCACTTGGGCCAAGTCTAGGAGGTAAGGATGTTATGGCTACTCGATTTAGAAGCCCATGCTAGAAGGATTACTGGTGGTCTCTGAGCTGGGAAATTTCTGTGTTGTTATAATCTCCCTTCTTCAGCTTGCACTTAAATATTGCAGGGAGAAATATATTTCACATAGTTGACTGAGCATTGCAAGCTGTTAAATAGTGTTTGAAACTGGAGGAGATGGAGGGAACTTTCCTCCCCCATTTTTTAAAGTTTGGCTGTAGGTCCTTCTGCCTGCAGGCTACAGTCACATTAGCAGTTGGAAATTGGATAACGACAGCACAATGACAAATCCAGGTTGCTTGCAATAAGTTGCTAATCCCTTTGCTTTAATATTGGAGCAGCGTGTAATGATGTTTGGACATCACTCCAGTTTACTGACGACCCCACTGGGGCCAGCAATAGAACCTTACAACTGTCTAACAAGGTGTCAGGTGACTCCCGTCGTCACAGCAACGGACACTGGAATCTAATCTTCCCTCCATCCCTTCTAGCACCCAATAACGCCTAGATTATATAAGTGGCCCATCATTGCTTGGTAACTTGAATCAATTAACGTTAATTCGCACAATGCTATGATGTATTGTGATCACTTTCATTTCAGGGAAGGGGGAGAAATTGCTATAAGTCACCTAAAATGAGGTTGTCTGTGGTACTGAGGTATTAATTGGGTGTCCATATTAAATGCAAAAGGAGCCCCATCGTGAAAGGAAAGTGGATGAGTGACTCTCTTGGCTGCTATTGACCTATCAGAAGAAGACAGTGCCCTTTTCCTTTGCTTTTATCTATTACAGTTTTCCCTATTGCGTGTCAAGTTGATGTATTATAAAAAATTCATTTGGTGACCTTTCACCCCCTTAGCAGATTAAACAATTTCACTTCAATGGCATCATTAACAGGACCCAGCATTTAATGATGATTTCTCTAAAAGGCCACGGAGATTCGATTTTAAGCTAACAGATTTATTGCACTATTATAACATATCGTAAAAAACTGTACCACCTACGGTCAGGTTTTAGGATAGAAACTGCTTAGGAGTTTATGTGGAGCTTAAAGTGGTATTACCTTGGGATATTCTGCAGTCGCACGTCTCTGACCTCCGGTGAGAGGCTGTTTACATTTAATAAGAGATGTTTGCTCACAATAAACTTTAAAGTGTGTCAGGAACAGGCCTTTCTGTAAGAGTTCAGGCCACTGCTTCCCAACCTAGCGTCTCCAGATACCAATGAACTTATGTCAGAATTTTTAATGGGATTTTCAATTTCCTTAACCCAAGCTGCTTGCCCCTACCCATTTCTCAACAGAAAACATTTGAGGGTGAGTGTAGGAGAGGAATATGATCTAGTAATGGTGTTAAAAATTTCCAATAATCTGCTGCATCTCAACCTGGGGATGGGGAATGCTGGCATAGATTTTAAAAACAATGCTAGTGTACATTGTACCTTTTTTAACAAAGGAAGGAACCTTAGCTACTCAAGCAAAGCAAACTAATACATGATGATTGGGTACAGAACTTCCAGAGAGAGGTTTCAGCAGCCAGTGCCTTCCATAGCTTGGTAGATAAACAGAGCTCCCAGCACTGTCTACTCCCATTCTGCCTGTACCTTTCTCTGGTTCAGAGGGCACAAGGAAATTGTTCCATGTAGAGAAATGTCATATTTTTTGAGACATTGTAATAATCCTTCCATTATTTCCTCTTTCAGGACTAATGTCTACCTTTACCCATCACATGCTGCCTTTGATCAATATTACTTTATACTTTCTTACACCCACAAGGGGAGAGTAGAAGACAAAAAAAATAGAATATGTGACTTACAAATATTTAATTGAGGCTACAATTTAAAATATAATGAGAACCTCATTAGACCAGGGCTAACTGCTTTGAAAGTGGCTTATCAAATAACACTACATGTTGGTGTCGAATGTACAGTATATGTTATCTATAGATCTCCACTTACTTGTGAAGCATCTGTTGCATGCCTATGATATGTAATGCATAAGATAAAGGGAATACTGACTTTTTAATGTCCTCATAAGTTACATCTTTCAGCACTCCAAAGCACCTGAGTCAAAGTTGCTTCAAGGTATCAGAAGTTATGTAGTTATTCTACGCTAGGTCTCACCAGCAATTAACATGTGTGTTTGAACAGAGAGAGAAGCAATGTAGCTCCCTGGATCAGTGGCAAAAACAGTTACAGTTTAGAAGAGCTGTGCTACATCCTTCTTTTGGAACCTCAAACTCCTCAAACATACATAGAAGCATCTAGCTCACGGTGCCCTTTTAAAGATACAGCAACCTTATACAGGAAAGGCTAAAAGCACATAGTGCACAGTGAATATCCATTACCATCTTTATTTTCACCCTCTGATTCTAAAATCTACAATTAGTGTGCACTTATGGTATCTATTTAATGCAAGTATATTTGGAGAGTATGGATTAAAAATGGCAGCGTGCTGGAGTTGGGGTCTTCTCCCCTGACCTTTGTTTAGTGGCATCTAGGTATTTTGGACTCAGCCATGCTGGGAAAGTATTTGTGCCATAGACATTAAGAAATGGTACAAATCAAGGTATTTCCCAGAAGAGTCGTTTCAACAGCTTATGGCTGAGCATACCCTTGCCTTGTAAGCATCTTAGTTCATCATATTGTTCACTAAAGTTTGTTGGAGCCTAACTTAATGTATGCTGATGGAAATTATAAGTTGACTTTCAATTGCTTTACCCACATTTTAAGCATGACTAATGCAGAATATGTGAGACACAATTCATGTGCAAATACAGAATTACCCACTACAGCATATTTATGGAGTTTGTAGAAATTAAAGGCAACTCAAATATTCTCAGCAGTGCAACTGCTCTATGGAAAACAGCGACTGCAATGATCCTGCAATACTATGGATGCTTTGATCCCATTCATCTTGTGTTTTCTAGAAATGCAAGTAGTTTAATAACTGGAAACCAGATATATACCCGGCCCTCTGTGCTTTCCATCCTGGTGCAGCCTTCGGATGGGGAAGTGGGAATAGAATTACCGATTCAGCCACGGCTCATCTTCCTGGATGAGAAGGTAACTTCTCAGATCTGACTAGCTCTCCACAGGATGTGCTGTATTTCTAAACATCCCCATATACATTCACAGAGCGTCTGTCACATGAAATTGGCAGCACACAGACATCCTCACTGCGTTGGTCATTCTTGCAAATCACACCGTGTCTTGCCTATGAGGGTTTGAAATTTCTCACAGGCAAAACAGAGACTTCTGATGTGTCTTTCCCTCCCAGTGCTGGTTCTGTTCTTGAAGCAAAGACTCACGTCTCTGATGAAATCTTGCCTTCAGACTCCATGGCTTTGTCTCTGCTTATCGCTTTTCCTTCTGAGGGCATGGAGGATTGAACCCAGAGTGGTGCCTATGAGAAACGAGTGCTCTACCATAGAGCTGCTTCCTTCAGCTGCGTTTTTCCACTCCCTTTCTTTCTCACCAGCCTCCCTAGGATAGCTGTGAAATCCTTCTCTTTTGTAACCCCAGTCCACTTTCTCCTCTTGCACACCCTGCTTTAAGTCTCCATAAAATAACTTCCCTTTTCTCCTTTCAATACGTCAATTTTGATGTTTACATGAGAAGAAATGCATTCCTCCATTTCCTTCCTTCCATGGAGTACATATGTGATTTATAACATATATGTGTGACCACGTCTCTTTTTTCAGAATCTTCAAACTATGATATTCTTTTTTTTTTTAGTATAAAATGGAGTTTATTTGGGGGCATTGAAAGGGGGGGTTGAGAAGGGAGTAGAGGCGGGGGGGACAGAGAAGGATATATATATATATATATATATATATATATATATATAGAGAGAGAGAGAGAGAGAGAGAGGAGGAGGGGAGGGAGGAGAGAAGGGAGAGGCTGACTAGGAATACTTGGAAAGGTGGAGAGAGGGAAGGAGTGAAGGATGGAGGAAGGGAGGAGGGAGATTGAGAGAGAAATTGAGAGGGGATCAGAGAGAGAGAGAGAGAGAGAGAGAGAGAGAGAGAGAGAGAGAGAGAGAGAGAGAGGTCAAACTATGATATTCTTAATCCAGTCTTTTCTCATTCCTCTCTTATTTCCAGAATGAGAGAGTGGAAGCTTTGGGTCTCCCCTCAGAACCTTGGATTATTTCAGTTTCCCTGGAAGGGTCATCTGAATCAATGCTAAAAGGTAGGTAGGTAGGTGCCAGTGGTGATCAAGTATCTATTACTACCTTGCATAACAAAGGTTCATATTGCCTTAGTTGTTTCATTATAACAAAACATTTGAAGTTGGCAATTTTATGAAGAAAAGGCGTTTGCTTCATAGTTGTAGAGTTTCAAGGGCTGGTGATTTTCTTTTCTGACAGAACGCCACAACTACCACAGGGTGTTACATGCAAAGGAGAGAGAGAGAGAGAGAGAGAGAGAGAGAGAGAGAGAGAGAGAGAGAGAGAGAGAGAGAGAACACATGTGCATGTGCAGTGTGTGTATGTGTGTATGGTGTATGTGATGTATGTGTATGATGTATGTAATATATGTATATATGTGTGTGTTCATATACTGTGTGTGTGTGTATTAATGTGTTCTTTTTCAAAAAATCCATCAATATTCAATCATGGAGGCTCTACTTGAAGGCCTTACCAATTCAAATCACATTTTCTTCCTTAATTTCTATTGAATATATGATTCATATAACTTTCTATGTGAATACTCTCACTGTTTAGAAAACTTGACAGAATTTGCACAGAAATCCCAAAGTTTCCTCTCATAAGCACATATTCAAGGGATATTAAATTTAAACACATGAATACATAGGTGGTATTCTCCAGCCTTATCCAAACAATTGGGATCCCATTAGGAATTCATAGCAAATGTGGACATGCTCAGCAAATTCTCAGAGTTCTTTTTATTCCATCTACTGACCTGATATGCATCAAAAGGAAGACTAAGCTAGCAATAAATACTTACACCCTTATTTTTTTTTTACTAAATCTCAAAATCTAGTTCCTCTGTACTCTGCTCAATGATCCCCTGACATGGTTTTTGGTAGAGGGTCATAGATTTGCCCAGGAATTCATTTGCCTGGGACTTGTGTCTGGAAACAGAAATATGTATTCTCAGTGGTAAGAAGAATAAGTGGATAAATTGTACAAATATGTGACCCAGAGTAAACCTTTACAGTTAGCTTTTGCTTAAGTTATTTTCATGCTCTCCCTCGCTCTCTTTCTCAATCCTGGCAGCAAATGCAGCACCATCTCATTTCCTTGGGGCTTGTATATATGAAAAGGCATATATAAATAATTTTTTTATTTTTTTATTATTAATTTGAGTATTTCTTATATACATTTGAAAGTGTTATTCCCTTTCCGGTTTCCGGGCAAACATCCCCCCCCCCTCCCTTCCTTATGGGTGTTCCCCTCCCAACCCTCCCCCTTGCTTCCCCTCTCCCAACAGTCTAGTTCACTGGGGTTCAGTCTTAGCAGGACCCAGGGCTTCCCTTCCACTGGTGCTCTTACTAGGATATTCATTGCTACCTATGAGGTCAGAGTCCAGGGTCAGTCCATGTATAGTCTTTGGGTAGTGGCTTAGTCCCTGGAAGCTCTGTTTGGTTGGCATTGCTGTACATATGGGGTCTCGAGCTCCTTCAAGCTCTTCCAGTTCTTTCTCTGATTCCTTCAACGGGGGTCCTGTTCTCAGTTCAGTGGTTTCCTGCTGGCATATGCCTCTGTATTTGCTGTATTCTGGCTGTGTCTCTCAGGAGCGATATGCATTCACATTTTGATCATCCGTCTTGAGTTTCATTTCTTCTTAAATAATTTAATTTGAAGAGTTTTTAGAGTTGGAAAAGAGAGGGTTGGATTATGTATTCTGCAGCAAATTCCCTCAATTTACATGTGTTCATGAACTAAGGAGAAATAAACAAGTATGGCATGATTTTATGTAAGAGGTAGTTATTATACTTTAAATTCAGATCATCTGATATATCAAACAAACACTTCTTGAAATGTAACCAACTCACTGAGATATAAAGTTACCTACAGTTGTGTCACAGTGGTCTGTGACACACTGGGAGATCAGAGTCCCTAAGTATTAGGTTGGGCGTCAGTACTTATCTTTGCTTGTAGACTTACAAAATGTATGTTCTGCTATTTTAGAATAGTTCTGTCATTGCAATTTTATATTTAAAATCTAAAGTGTGTTCTATAGACATCATTTTAAGGAGAATAAGTCAGACTTACAAATGAGGAGAAAGAAACCTATTAACTAAGATAAACAAGGAGAGAAGATAAAATCAGGGAGTGGGGGTTGAAGGCAGATATCAGTGGATCTAGAATTAGAGAATAGGAGGGTGGACTGCTTTTTTCAGGAGATGCACATACATTGGGGTATCTGTAAGCAGGCCAGTATGCTGAGGACGGAACATCTGTGTTTCTTAACTTTTCCAGAGTATAGTTGGTGAGACTCAAGAATGGACACTGCATCAGCTGGACAGTAGGGGAGATGTAAGAATGTTGGCTGAGATTGGTTTTTAGAAGTAAAACCAAGTGATATATGTCAAATAAAAGAAACAGAGAGTGAAGGATGTCTTTGAGATCTGACCCTAATACAGTATTAGGAGTTTGGTGTTACTTACTGAGATGGGAAATATCAGAGAGAAAACACAAAAAAGTAAGTTCCTTAATGCTGTACCAAATTAAGGAGGAGGATAGTGGGACAGGGAGAACAAGAGACTTTTGAATGAGTGGTCTACAATTTAAAGCAAAGAAGGAAAAGGTTTTGGGTCACAATTATAATTATTCTGTGACAAAGAGATTCAATTCTGAATACAAGCTGACAGCTCTGTGTTCTACTCCAGATAGCTCTCTGCTCAAGACAGCTTTCTGCTCACAGTAGCTATGTCTCAAGAGAGCTCTCTCTTGCAGAACAAAGCCCAGTCTTTTAATATTGTTGCATAAACTTTTTCTTTAGGAATTACACATCAATTCAATCATTTACCCCAGGTTTCCTTTTGATTATCCTGCAAATCATCATTTTGTGATTTAACTCCTTGACTCTAAAGACAGAGAGGCACGTGGCCAAAGCAGCCAAATTTTGCTGCTTACTGTAGTTGGAACATGGCCTATGGTTCTATTAATATTATCACCACCTTTCTGTTTTCCAACTCCTTCACTGCTTAAGATTGGCTGCCCTGGAACTTGCTCTGTAGACAGACCTTGAACTCAGAGATCTCCATGGCTATGTCTCTGGACTGCTGCTCTTAAAGATGTGTATCACCACACCTAAACCTAAGCTTTTCGTAGCTATTATTCCTTAATATCCAGATCAAAGACCTGTGTAAGTGTCCCCTTCATTTGTGGATTGTAGTTCATTCCAGATTAAAAATCCAAGCTATTACTGTTCAACTGCAAACACAAACAATAAGCTTAGCTGGGTGGGATCTTGCCCCGAGATTCCCCATTTCCTAAATCTCCTATCTATTCCTTAATTTCTTTCTGATAAAACTGGCTCATTTGAACAGTGCCCTCTGTTCTTTCAGGTCTATAAAGCTCTTTATACAATTTATATTGCATCCTTATGATTTGAATAGTTGAAAAATCCTGTAAAGAACACCTCTCAAACTAATTTTTGTATACTTGAGCTCATGTTTTCAGAGTTCTTTCCCACAGTCTTAAGGGTTGTCCATAGCCACCATTTTTCTGAAGGAATACCAGACAGATTCTCACTTCCTGGAATCAAGCTGTTTCTGATTATAGTGGAGTCACTAACCTTGACAGGGAGAACATACCCCAAAGGAAGAACTTAAGGAAAACACATAAATTATAGCTTGTCTATAGCAAACATCAGCACTCCAGAGGACCCACACCCAGGTTCCATTCCACAGGCAGGAACCATTTCACACCATTCCTTCCTTGGCCATGCTGGACCTGGCAGACTGAAATCTATGTTAGATAGCTTTCTAGAATATAGTGGGTGAGACACAACAATAGACACTGTATAAGCAGGACAGTAGGAGAAATGTAAAGAGTATTGACTGAGATTGCCTTTTAGAAGTTGAATCAAGATATTTATTTCAAATAAAAGAAACAGAGAGTGAAGGATGCCTTTGACATCTTACCCTAATACAGTGACCAAAAATTTGGTGTTTCTTACTAATAAAATAGGGAATATCAGAGTGGAAACACAAAAAAGTAAGTGCCTGAATGGTGGACCAAATTAATTGAGAGAATGGGGAGGAAAGGAGAAAGAGACTTTTGTATGGGTGGTTTAAATTTTAAAGCAAAGGAATTTTGAGTCACAATTGTTACATTTTGTGTGACAAAGATCTTTGAACCCACTCTAGTGTTAGTCTGTTTTTTCAGCTAGTTGTCAGTTTTATGTTGTTGCTGTGACAAAGATCATCAAAGCATACTCCAAACCCATGAGATATCTGTCATTTTTCAGTGGGGAGGTAGCTTGGAGGTAAATTTGAGCATAGAAGTAGTATTGCTTCATGGGATTCAGTCTTAGCACTGAAAGAAAAAAGAATAAAAGGAGCCCAGTCTGTATGATTACAGTGCAATGGTTCAGTTCTGAAGCTGATACCCTGCAGTGAAGAGAAATCACTTCAACTCAATTTGATATAATCAAGACCATGCTAGATCTGTGGAATAGTCTAAAACTAGCTCCTATACTTGAGTAGGACAGAAATTTTTAACACTCTAAAAAGGCTATTGCCTTCATTTTTGTAAAAGTTTCAGTGAGAAAATTGATAAAATGTTCCCCAAAGTATATTCAGTGAGCTTGATCAAACAACAGAGAAACAAGGAGCTTGATTAGTAGGGCAATGGATGTGGGTTTGGGGAAAGTTGAAGGAATGAGGGTAGATAAGAACAAAATATATTGTATGAGATTTTCAAGTAATTAGTAAACTGTTTTAATATATCTCCTAAATTAAACCTATTGAAGTTATTTTAATATAGGTGTATTGGTTACTTTTGTTGTTGTAACAAAATATCTGATAGAATAAGCATAAGGGAATTGGGCTTGTTTTGGTTCATGATTCAGGAAGGGGTAAACTTCATCATGGTGGGAAGCTATGGTAATGGGATGTGAGGAAGCTGGTTGTATCACGTGGACACCCAGAAAACAGAGAGTGATGGATACTGGGGCTTTACTTGCTTTGTTTCTTAAATTCATTCTGGGATCCTAATCCAGGCATTGGTACTAGTAACATTCAGGATGGGCCTTCCCGCCTCAGTTAAGCTCCTCTGGAAACATTCTTACAGAAACAGCCAGAGCTGTGTTTACCTGGTGATTCCAAGTCCTGTCAAGTTGATAGTCAAGACTAACCACAGTACTGAGGTTTCATAGTGTAATTTTTTGCATGAAAGTATTCATAAAATACTATTTTCAGAAAGTCTAAACCTACAACCAACAACCTGTATCCCAGATAGACCTTCTCAAAAAAGCCCAAGAGATTTGAGTTGATAAATTTATATGTATTAAATTTGTATCCCTGAATCACTTTTTAATCAAGACACAATACTCAACCAAGTCTCCAAACTAAGAGTATATATTGTCCCTTTTGCATTAGTCTTTCCATACAATATCTTAATTGTTGCCCAAGAATAATAGATAAGATTTTCCATTGCTGTGAAGAGACAAGACACGCCATGACCATTGCAACTCTTAGAAAAGAGTTCATTGGGACTGGATTACAGAGGTTCAGTTGATTATCATCATGTCAGGAAGCATGGCAGCATGCAAGCAGTGAGTGTTGGAGGAGCCAAGCCTTCTACATCTTGATCTGACCACATCAGAAGGATACTGAATTTTTTTTCACACGGGGCATAACTTGAGCATTTTAAGACCTCAAAGCTCCACCTCCACAGTGACAAATTTTCTCTAACAAGGACATACCTCCTCCAATAAGGCCATCCCTCCTAATAGTGAAACTTCCTATGACCAAAGATTCAAACACATGAATCTGTGGAAGCCGTACCTGTTTAAACCACCACACTTATATTCAACTCACTTGATCTTGTTCAAGCCTCTGTGAATTCATGAATGTAATTACAAGGTCATATCTAGAGAAACACATTTCACAATATTTCTCTCCATCTTCCAGGAATTACCTTCTTTTGCCCTCCTTTTCCATGATGAGTCCTTAGCTTTAGTAGGGATTTAATGTAGATGTCTCCTTTAGGAATGAGCACTTAGAGTTACTTTTTACTTTGCAGAAAATGAATCTGCATTCAGTCCTGTTGACTGTAAAACAGAGGCTTCTCTGACTGAATATGAGAACAGCCTAAACTATGAGTAGAATTATAAACATCTAAAAGGCTATTTGATAACAAGAACATTTAACAAAATAATAAAAGTTCTCCCATAGTGCATATGACCTCCACAACCATGGACTTTTGAATAGGTATGTGCTAGGCATAAATTATTTCATGTGCAATAGGCCTCAAAGCCAATCAGAAAGTGGTTGGTTGCCTTCTTTACAGTTAAGCCACTATTATATCAGTTACTGCATCTTGCCTTGTAGGTGAGTATTGTAGCAAGGGTCTAAGACTATTGATGTCTATTTCTGTGCAGCAGAGGTCTCCAAAACAAGACAGGGTACAGGCTATTGCTATTGCTCTTAGATACTGATTATAACTGAATGATAAAACCATATGACTAAATACATTACATAGATTGGTTAGATCACATAGAGAAATCAATCTTAAATCAACCAAAAATCTTCTTCCTTGATGGCTAATTTTCATTAGTGCCAGAGAGCTATATGTTGTGCATTGTCATAACTGGTCATATAACCTATTCTCAACAAGATTAGAAGATAGTTCTCTTAACAAATTGTCATCTCAAGTTTTTAATCTACTTCCTGGGCTAGTCTAGGGTGTTTCTGCCGACTTTGCATTATCTGAACCTTTTTTCTACAAACATTTGTCTTCTCTACCAAGAAAAATGTCAACCTATCTATAGTTGCCCATTTCTCCAATGAGAACATTTTCTCTGCTATCCTATCTATATGTCTACAAAGTTTCACATGATTCTTACAAGTATGTAAAAGGCTTTAATGAATAGAAGATGTTTCTTATAGTTGTGCTCAATATCCATAGAAAACACCTATCGTTCCTGTGTATATTCGGGTTTTGTTGTTATTTTTGTTTCTTTTTTCACTTTTTGCCAGTTGTCGTTAAATAAAGCAGAGTATAATGTTGTTAGAATTCAGTGATGAAGTCTCATTTACACCTGTTTCATGTTCTTTGTTTGTTTATTATTTGATGTTAGAGTCCATGGTATTCTAGCATCTCTAGCTCATTTCATCTACACCTCTTGTTTTCTGGGTACATATCATCAACTCCAGAGAGCAGAACTAAAACCTCTTGAGGAAGCAATCAACATTGTGTGATTACACCTTCCATAGCTTCAAAGCCTTAGTGTTTAATGCTTTATTTTCTTATTAGAGCCATGCATTTTCTCACTATCTCCTTTTAAATTGCCCTTCAATGAATTTTGCCTGCAAACATCATTTTATTCATAGGCCTCATCTTTTCAGACTATCCACAAAATACAGTTTTTAAACTTAAACGTTTTTTCTCCACTTCTATGATGTTTTTCATGCATGTATAGTTGTGTAACACTTGTGTGGCTGGTGCTTGTGAGTTAGAAGAGAGTGTGGGATCACTTGGAACAGGAGTTACAGAAATTTCAGAGATGGCATGTGGGTGATATGTATTGAACCTAGAGCCTATGGGAAAAGAGCTAGTGCTCCTAATTGCTGTGTAACTCTTGAATCCCAACCAAATACATGGAATTTTTTTTTTGTTAAAACACTTAAAGTCTTTGTGCTCCCATCAGCACCTTCACTGTTGTATTTTGATGGGTCTAAGAAACTCCATACATTTTGTGAGATCTCCTTATAGAATTTGTTTTTTTTTCTAAATTGGATAATTTCTTATTTATATTTGAAATGTCATTCCCTTTCACAGTTTCCCATCTTTAAACCCCCATCCCATTCCCCCTCCCCTGCTTCTATGAGTGTGTTCCCCCACCTATGTACCCCCACCCGTGTCATGCCCCTAAATTCTCCTACATTGGGATATTGAGTCTTGGCAGAACCAAGGGCTTCTCCTCTCACTGATACCCAACAAGGCCATCCTCTACTACATTTGCAGCTGGAGCCATGGGTCTGTCCATGTGTGCTCTTTTGAAGGTGGTTTAGTCCCTGGGAGCTCTGGTTGGTTGGTATTGTTGTTCTTATGGAGTTGCCAACACTTTCAACTCCTATAATCCTTTCTCTAATGCCTCTTTGGAGACCCTGTTTTCAGTTCAATGGTTGGCTGTGAGCATTATCCTCTGTATTTGTCATGCTCTGGCAAAGCCTCTCAGGAGACAGCTATATCAAGCTCCTGTCAGCATGCACTTCTTGGCATCAGCAATATTGTCTGGGTTTGGTGACTGTATCCCCAGGTAGGCCAGTCTCTGGATGACCTTTCCTTCAGTCTCTACTCCAAACTTTGTATCTGTATTTCTTCCTATGAATATTTTTGTTCCCCCTTCTAAAAGGACAGAAGGATCAGCACTTTGCTCATTCTTCTTCTTGAACTTCATGTGATCTGTGGGTTGTATCTTGGGTAACCTGAGCTTTTGGACTAATTATCAGTGAGTGTATACTTTTTGTGATTGGGTTACCTCACTCAGGATGATATTTTCTAGTTTCATCCATTTGCCTATGGATTTCATGAAGTCATTGTTTTTGATAGCTGAGTAATATTCCATTGTGTAGATGTACCACATTTTCTGTATCCATTCCTCTGTTGAGGGACATCTGGGTACTTTCCAGCTTCTGGCTATTATAAATAAGACTGCTATGAGCATCCTTGTAAATGTTGGAGCATCTTTTGGGTATATGCCCAGGAGTATTATAGCTGGGTCCTCAGTTAGTACTATGTCCAATTTTCTGAGGAACCTCCAGACTGATTTCCAGAGTGGTTGTACCAGCTTTCAATCCCACCAATATTGGAAGAGGGCTCCTCTAATTCCACATCCTCATCACCATCTCTTGTCACCTGAGTTTTTTGATCTTAGCCATTCTGACTGGTATAAGGTGGAATCCCAGGGTTCTTTTGATTTGCATTTCCCTGATGACTAAGAATGTGAACATTCTTTTAGGTGCGTTTCAGCCATTCAGTATTCCTCAGTTGAGAATTCTTTGTTTAGCTCTGTAGCCCATTTTCAATAGGGTTATTTAGCTCTCTGGAGTCTAACTTCTTGAGTTCTTTGTATATATTTGATATTAGCCCTCTATCAGATGTAGGATTGATAAAAATCTTTTCCCAATCTGTTGGTTGCCGTTTAGTCCTAAAGACAGTATCCTTTGCCTTACAGAAGCTTTGCAATTTTATGAGGTCCCATTAGTCAATTCTTGAGCATAACATAACATTCTTGGTTCTGTTCAGGAAATTTTCCCTAATACCCATGTGTTCAAGGCTTTTCTCTACTTTTTCTCTATTAGTTTGAGTGTATCTGGTTTTATATGGAGGTCCTTGTTCCACTTGGACTTGAGCTTTCTATAGGGTGATAAGAATGGATTGATTTGCATTCTTCTGCTGTCTTTTTTCCACTGTATCGTTTTAGCTCCTTTGTCAAAGACCAAGTGACCATAGGTGTGTGGGTTCATTTCTAGGTCTTCAATTCTATTCCATTGATCTACCTGCCTGTCTCTGTACCAATACTATATCACTATTACTCTGTAATACAGCTTGAGTTAAGGGATGGTGATTCCCCCAGAAGTTCTTTTGTTGTTGAAAATAGTTTTTGCTATCCTGGGTTTTTCTTTCTTTCTTTTTTTTTTTTTGTTTGTTTGTTATTCCAAATGAATTTGCAAATTGCTCTTTCTAACTCTATGAAGAATTGAGTTGGAATTTTGATGGAGATTTCATTGAATCTGTAGATTGCTTTTAGCAAGATGACCATTTTTACAATACCATTCTTGCCAATCCATGAGCATGGTAGATCATTCCATCTTCTGAGATCTTCTTCAATTTCTTTTTTCAGAGACTTGAAGTTCTTGTCATAGAGATCTTTCATTTGCTTGGTTAGAGTCACACGGAGGTATTTTATATTACTTGTGACTATTGTGAAGAGTTCTTTCTCCAATTTCTATCTCAGCCTGTTTATCCTTTGGGTAGGAGGAAAGCTACTGATTTGTTTGAGTTAATTTTATATCTAGCCATTTTGCTGAAATTGTTTATCAGGTTTAGGAATTCTATGATGAAATTTATGGGGTCACATAAGTATTATGATATCATGTGCAAATAGTGATATTTTGACTTCTTCCTTTCCATTTTGTGTCCCTTTGACCTCCTTTTGTTGTCTAATTGCTCTGGCTAGGACTTTGAGTACTATATTGAATAGGTAGGAAGAGAGTGGGCAGCCTTGTCTAGTCCCTGATTTTAGTGGGATTGCTTTAAGTTTCTCTCCATTTAGTTTGATGTTGGCTACTGGTTTGCTGCACAATGCTTTTACTATGGTTAGGCATGGGGCTTGAATTCCTTATCTTTCCAAGACTTTTAACATGAAGGGGTGTTGAATTTAATATTCTTTCTTTGTTTTGAGTGTTTGGTGTTTTGACTATTATGTGATGAGAGGAATTTCCTTCCTGGTCCAATCTATTTGGAGTTCTGTAGGCTTCTTGTATGTTTATAAGCATCTCTTTCTATTGGTTAGGTAAGTTTTCTATAATTTTGTTGAAGATATTTTCTGGCCCTTTAAGTTGGAAATCTTTGCTCTTTTCTATACTTTTTATCCATAGGCTTGATCCTCTCATTGTGTCCTGGAGTTCCTGGATGGTATGGGTTAGGAGCTTTTTGTGTTTTGCATTTTCTTTGATGGTTGTATCAATGCTTTCTATGGTATCTTCTGTCCTCTTTTATCTTTTGTATTGTGTTGGTGATGCTTGTGTCTGTGACTTCTGATTTATTTCCTATGTTTTCTATGTCCAGGGTTGTCTCCATTTGTGATTTCTTTATTGTTTCTATTTACATTTTTTGATTCTGGGTGGTTTTGTTCAATTCCTTCACCTGATTAGTTGTGTTTTTATGTAATTCTTTAAGGATTTTTGTATTTCCCCTTTAAGGGCTTCTACTTGTTTACCTATGTTGTCCTGTATTTCTTTAAGGGAGTTATTCATGTCCTTCTTAAAGTCCTTTAACATCTTCATGAGTTGTAGTTTTAAGTCAAAATCTTGCTTTTTTGGTGTGTTACAGTATCTAGGGCTTGCTGTGGTGGGGGAGACTGGGTTCTGATGATGCCAAGTAGTCTTGGTTTCTGTTGCTTAGTTTCCTTCCCTTGCCTCTCACCATATGCTTCTCTGGTGTTAGCTGGTCTTGCTGTCTCTGACATTAGTTTGACCCTCCTATAAGCCTGTGTGTCCACACTACTTGGAGACCAGCTCTCTCCCAGTGGAATCTGGGTACAGGGAGCTATGGCACAGGGTCAGTTCAGGGTGCAGACAGAAACTGGAAGGATCCTGTCCCAGAGTGCTCTTCGATTCCTGTGTCCTGATGGCTTTTCATGGGTTGGTTACTCTTGGGCCAGGGATGTGAGCAGAAATGGTGGTCTCACCTGTATCTCAGGTGTGTCAGCCCTTCTGGGAGACAGTTGTCTCCAGGGGGATCTAGGTACAGAGAGCTGTTTCCTTACAGAATTCTAATGAGAAATAGTGATATCCAGTTGTTTTCTTCATATTCAATGGTATCTACAAAAGATAACTCACATATACCACATGACTAGCAGAAATTATCTGCCTCTATCTTCTCCAGCACTCACTCATTTCTATCTTTTCTTTATATTTCATTCTATTTTCATTCTTCAGTCTCTTATGAATTCTTCATACCTTTCTCATACTGCATAACTTTTCAGCCATACCCCATTCATACTTTCTATCTTGCCTATACTCAGTATCTGGCTTATATTCAATGCCTTCTCCAGGACTATGCACACTTTAGACTTCATGCTTCACACACTTTTAAATCTTCTTTCAAATCATCCTTCTTTTATTCTAAGAATGACGCTGCTAACTATCTTGAAAAAGTAACATGGTCATAAACTGTGAATGAAGAATTGAAGACTTTGTTATTTTGTTCAATTAAACACTAAGCTATGCCCAATCCAACTAACCTACTTGGATGGATTTTTTCACTATTGACTGTTTCAGTAATAGAAAGGTAGATGGCAATACTTACCTCTCTGTGTCTCTCTGTGTCTCTCTGTCTCTCTCTCTCTGTCTCTCTCTCTCTGTCTCTCTCTCTCGCTTGCTTGCTTGCTCTCTGTGTGTGTGTGTGTGTGTGTGTGTGTGTGTGTGTGTGAGAGAGAGAGAGAGAGAGAGAGAGAGAGAGAGAGATTAAGCAGGATACAAATTATATATTTTATGTTTTTATGACACTCACATCTCTCTTACACATATACACTGACTATATATATATGTATATATATATATCATACCTTTATTTCATATTATTGAAATATTTTTCCTTAACTGTGTGAAGAATGAAAATTAAACAATTTGGAGTAGAATAATTAACGTATTCCAGGTAATTACCAGAGGCAGGGGAAATAGCAACTGCAAAGATAATCTGTTTGTGTAGCCTAAGCCTTTTATTCTTCCTTTAATGGTCTTTGTTTTCTATTCTTAGGCCCTACTCAGTGAAAAAGATGCCATCACCACAAAGTGGATTCATTGACAAAGGCAATTTCAGGGGGTCTCCCTTAATCCCCTGAAACTCAATTATAGGTCACAATGGCAGGAAAATAGTCTACATATGTTTACAACTAATTTCCCATCATGGTTGATTCGGCAACTTTCTAGCATGTATACCAAGTAGCTAGTTTGTTATTTGGGGTACGAGGGAATTTTAGGGACCATACACTGTGCATACCCAGGTAGGATTCCTTGGTGGCTGTATAACCTGATTTCAAAGCTGGTTTCAGCCTGCCTCCCCACTCCATCCCACATCCTCTCAGCCCGCATTTGTCTACAGCAGCTTGATCGGGGAGCCTGTCAACCACGTTTGTATATTTTATAATAGCCATTCCAAAGATATGATGGACCCTGGAGTAATGTACTGTACTTGGCAGCGAGTGCTTCAGCTTTTGGGCACATATGCTTCAAATCTGAAAATATCATAGATATATATGGGGATCTTTGTGGAGATCTGTAAGGCAAGCTGGTATTTAACGCAAAAGCAAACCCATTTGGAGCTAAAGCACTTTCCATTAGGTAGTTTGGCGGCTGTTCTATGAGGCAAACTCACAGTGCTCGACGGACACATTTCGATTAAATGCTGCTTTGCATTCTTCCAAAGATGGGAACAATAAGGACGTTTGTCAAAGGAAAAACTGCAGCAAACGATTTCATGTTGAACATCTGTACTCTGCAGTTCATTGTTTGCAAGAGTTTATTGACCATAATTTTGATGCATATAGGTTTTAAAAAGTATAAACTACATTTATCTTGGGCGCCTATCATTTACTTGAGTCTTGGCTTATTTATTTCCATTTTTTCTGGGCATTTTATTTATTTTGGGACTCTGTAGAGAAGGAAGAAAATATGGCTTGTGTAAAGAAACTTTTAGTTAGCTCTCCAAAATTGATGAGGAGAGGCATTGTTTTCACAGAAAGGATTGAGCAATTGAATTGATAAATGTTAACACTAAGTATCCTAAATCTTTATGATTCTTTTCTGCCTTAGACATCACAAACAAATTCGTAAACTTTAAGATCACTCTTTTAACTCTTTGTCCACCATGGTGACATCTTCAGAGCGAAGTGTAGTGGCCATTAATTCACAAAGCAATCTAGGTGTAGTGGAGTCAAAGGCATTTTATGGTATAGGGTTGGGAGCTCAAGTTAAGTTGCCCCCTTAACTTTATGAATAGGTCGTTCCTTAGAAAATGTTAGCTTTGGGTATCTTCTTTTAAACATGTCCTTTTAATTCAGAGAAACCCAGGCCCAAGCAATCCATTTTACCAAAGTCCAGTCACGATCTGGTGATAGACTGTTGTCATCTCGATGGAGTATATTAACCGTACTACTGCCTTAATATAGATTCCCTAAATAGAGAGATTGACCTCCTTGACCGATTATAGGACTTATTTCTTGATATACATTCTTTCGACAGTGCTACTCACTGTTTCAAAGCAACTCAGGATGTTTCATATGCTAAAAGAGCACTCCATTACTAATCTATAAATCTAGCCCCCTTGATAGACATGTACCAAAAATAGTCAAAAGCATAGTGTTAGTTAGGAATATAAACTTATAATAAGGTACATTTGTGGCTACAATCTAAGCACAAATGTTATCATTTAACTCTAGACTATTGATTGTAACATAATTTATAGCACTGTTATGTAGTGTGAACACAAAGATATCTATAAAGGACAATGTTTAGCATATTATGCTTTTGGTAAATGCTGTTTTATATTTTGTTTTGAATTATTTGATTCCAGAGTTTGTCTAAGAAGAAATGGACAGATTCAATGATCTTTATTGATTCCTTTGTGATATTTGAGTCCTGTCTTCAGAGAAGTCTTAAAAGGCATTGTTCTAATTGAGGTAACTAACACCTACTGTTGGTTTTCTGTTTGTTTACAGGATGTACCCAGGCAGAAACACAGGATGGCTATGTAACCTTCTCCAGATTGGCTGTCTTGACCTCTGGGTCAAACTGGCACTTAGTTTTTACCGTCACTTTCCCTCCAGGTAATTTCACAACAGTATTCTTTTATATCTGTATTTTTTCAAAAAGTAACCTGTTTCCTTTGTAACTTGTATAACTCCTTTCATGAATAAGAAGCCATGATAGTTTGTAGAAGTCGATTTGGCTATACTCTAGAGTACAAAATTAAAGAGATCTTGTGGAAATTCAGGTTCCAAGTCTATTAAATGAACAAGATCAAATATACATTTTCCCATAGGTATTACCATTTATTTTATACCTCCTTCCTCTCCTTTCTCACGCTCCTTCCCTTCCTTTCTCTCTTTCTTTCTGCCTTTATGAATTAACACTTATTAAAAAGAATCTATGAGACAATTGAGCTGTTGAATAATTTGAACACAAATTTTTGCATCCTGTTTCCCTCATGCTTTCTATGAGGAAAAATTGAAACAAGATCTGTTAGCATTCCAGTACCTGAAAGCATTCGTTAAAAGCATGGGTAAACTGTGACCCAATTCAGTTTTCCTTCATAAGCCATTTGAAGTTATCTGTTTTCTGATCCATCTGATGTGTCTCAAATGAAAATATATAGTAAACACTTGTCTGAAAGTAGTTTAAATTGTTTCTGAGGGAGCCACGACAACAGCAATGATATTCTAGAAAATCTCTGAGCTAAAATGTCATGTAGAGGTATTCTGAATGCAGTTGTCAAAGAATATAAGAAAGGAAAGCCACAATTTTTGAGTTATGTGTCCACAGATATCACTTATATCTCTTCTTGACAAAAATCAGTTATAAATTATTAGTCTTCTCCAAATTACCAAATCAGGATGCTAAAATTGTAAACATTAGCCTGTGTTTGGTAAGCACAGAAACTGCAGAGACTGATACAAGTAGATTGTACAAGTCCAGGAGCTCGAGAGACAAACTTTAGACCTCAGTTTATAAAATGAAGTCTACTGTAGAGAATTTGATAAATCTTCCTTGAAAATGCTTCAGCATAGTGTAAGGAAGAGCTTTAATGACTATGCCTTAAGTCCAAGATTAAAAACATTTTTTCTTTTTTTAAATTAATTAATTTATTTTTAATTCAGGATTTTTAAAATTTTATTAGATATATTCCTTTATTTACATTTCAAATGTTATTCCCTTTCTTGGTTTCCTGTCCATAAACCCCCATCCTCTCCCCCTCCCCCATATGGGTGTCCCCCCACATTTACTCCCCTTTCCACTCCGCCCCCGACATTCCCCTGCACTGGGGGTCCAACCTTGGCAGGACCAAGGGCTTCCTCTTACACTGGTGCCCCAACAAGGGTATTCTTTGCTATATATGCAGTTGTAGCCCTGGGTCAGTCCATGTATAGTCTTTTAGTACTGGTTTAGTCCCTGGAAGCTCTGGTTGGTTGGCATTGTTGTTCTTATGGGGTTGCAAGCCCCTTCAGATCTTTCAATCCTTCCTCTAATTCCCCCAAAGGGGGTCCTGTTCTCAGTTCAGTGGTTTGCTGCTAGCATTCACCTCTGTATTGGACATGCTCTGGATATGTCTCTCAGGAGAGATCTATATCTGGTCCCTTTCAGCATGCATTTCTTAGCTTCATCAATCTTATCTAGTTTTGGTGGATATATATGGGCCACATGTGGGGCAGGCTCCTTCAGTCTCTGCTCTATTTTGCCTCCATATGCCCTCCTGTGAATATTTTTGTTCCCCCTTTTAAGAAGGAGTGGGAGCATCCACATTTTGGTCATCTTTCTTCTTGAGCTTCCTGTGGTCTGTGATTGTTATCTTGGGTAATTCGAGCTTTTGGGCTAATGTCCACTTATCAATTAGTGCATATCAAATGTGTTTTTCTGTGATTGGGTTACGTCACTCAAGATATTTTCTACTTCATTCCATTTGCCTATGAATTTCATGACATCATTGTTTTTAATAGCTGATTAGTACTCCATTGTATAGATGTACCACATTTTCTGTATCCATTCCTCTGTTGAAGGGCATCTGGGTTCTTTCCAGCTTCTGGCTATTATAAATAAGGCTGCGATGAACATAGTGGAGCATGTGTCTTTGTTGTATGTTGGAGCATCTTTTGGGTATATGCCCAGGAGAGGGATAGCTGGGTCCTCAGGTAGTGGAATGTCCAATTTTCTGAGGAACGTCAAGACTGATTTTCAGAGTGATTGTACCAGTTTGCAGTCCCACCAACAATGGAGGAGTGTTCCTCTTTCTCCACATCCTCGCCAGCATCTGCTTTCACCTGAGTTTTTTATCTTAGCCATTCTAAGTGTTATGAAGCTGAATCTCAGGGTTGTTTTGATTTGCATTTCCCTGATGACTAAGGATGTTGAATGTTTCTTCAGGTGCTTTTCAGCCATTTGATATTCCTCAGCTGAGAATGTTTTGTTTAGATCTGTACTCCATTTTTAATAGGGTTATTTGGCTCTCTGGAGTCCAACTTCTTGAGTTCTTTGTATATTTTGGATATTACCCTCTATCAGATGTAGGATTGGTAAAGATCTTTCCCCAGTCTATTGGTTGCCGTTTTGTCCTAATGACAGAGTCCTTTCCCTTACAGAAGCTTGGCAGCTTTATTTTTTCTTAACAATAGATCTATCTTCTGAAATACAAAATTGCCAAGTATTAGTTTTGTGAGATATTCTTTTCATACCTATGAATCTGTCTAAAGATTCACGGAAAAACATGCTCGTGCTCCAGCTGTAGGAATTTTTGCCTTAAGTTCACCTTTTTGAATATATGTTTTTAAAGGGGTAGACATGATGCTTCCGACCCTCACCAAGACCCTTGGGAGTGGGGCTTAGAAGGATCAGAATCAATGGCACAGATTTCAGAAGTCAGACAAGCAGCAAAAGCAGACTTGTTTATTGCAGGAACTGGGCAAACTTTTATACACCCCTCCGAGCATCTCATTGTCCCTCAATTAGCCAGATGAGGCCCTGTCTCTTCCTCATTGGCTCCCTCCATCGCTTGATCCAGCATCAGCAGTCTCTAGCCATGACCGGGCAGATTCTAGGTAGGCTTGGGCAGAAGTTATCAGCTACACGTGCTCCAGTGCTACAGCTGGGCTTGCTTTGCTAAACTCCTCCTACACAGACTTACAGGCCCCTGAGTAGTTTGTCCCAGAGTTGTCTGACATTTCTGATACTTTGTCCTTTAGTTTTCTCAGGGGTTTACTAAGACTCTCTACATGCTTCATTAAAGGTATCCTAAGGAATAGATTATAAAGACAAATGTAAGAAGAATTGCTGACAAAAAGCTTCCAGAACCACATATGATCTTGGCATTTCACTGATACATTCCTGTTTGGTTTTCTTCCTTCTGAAAACTTGCAAACTTGAAATGTCCTTGAATGTTTTCCCTAAACTATTCTTAAATATTTCTTGCTAAATAGTTGTCGAAGCTAGGTCTGTGAAGCAAAGCTCTGAATAGGAGAGTTTTTAAAGCTTTAAATGAGAATAGATAGAAGCTTAAACAGAGCAAATCATTAAATATTGTTTCTTAAATCACTACTGACATCATGTTGATAAAGATACTGATCTCAAGAGAGATATATTTCAAATATGTTTCAAGTGTATCAGTGTCCAGCTACAATGCTACAAATCAGCCTTCATATGTCATTCACATTGGTATTTCATGTTGCCATGGTTTTTGCTACAACGTTTTGGCTCCTGGCGGGTCTCTAGGGCATACATCCAGGAGCTATTTTTGGATCGGCAAATAAAACACACCACACACACACACACACACACACACACACACACACACACACACACACACACACACACACACACCTTAGCTTCTTTTTAACATGTCTTACTAGCTCAGTGGCTGGGCACTTCTAAGCCTCCCGGGCTAGCATGCCCTTCCCTCGGGTACTCCTGGCTCAACATCTTCTAAATCTACTTTTAACTTTGCTGCCCTGTTACCTTCTGTGAAGCCCATTGGTCTTTGGTGCCCAAGAAGCTTCCGGGCAGCCTTCCCAGCGTCTGCTTTCCCTTTACTCCTACATTTCAGATGATCTCCCCTCTTCAGCTCTAAAAATGTTCCGTCTGTCTCTCCCGGGCCCTGGCGACTCTTCTTTCCTTTTCCTTCATCTCCACCCTTGAAACTTTAAGGGTCGCGCCCTATCTCGCTTTCTCCAGTCATTGGCTGCATGACAGTTCTTTATTGGCAATCAAATCCAGCCGGGGGCAGGCTTCCTTTAGCCTGGGTGCAGGACACTGCAAACAGGTATTTTGGGTAACACCCTTAGCAAGAGACCATCAGCCTCTATATTTCATTTGTATGTAAATCAAGAAAAAACATACTATCATTTTTCCTGTTGATCTCTTTAATTTCTTATACAAGGGGAAATAATCATTTTTAGTTTTAGAAGTGTAGTCATTGAGGAGCTTGAGAAGTTAAAGCGATTTAGTGTGAATGTGAGTATATGGGATCCTCTTGAATCCTTCCTGTGTATTAATAATCCACCTTTATTTATATGCCCTTCCTGAGACACTGTTAGCTAGTGATGGTGGCTATGGGTTAGTAAGCCTGACTTTCCACCTGACCTTTGTCCCTATGGTTTGGGTTGTGGCCCTTCTCACGACTACCTGGAGCCATGACATTCTTAAATGAATCATGGGAAGCCAGAATCTTTCCTCTTACCCTAAAAACATTTAAAGAAAAATTTTTCATAACTGACATTTCTTATGAGTCCACATAATTTACTAATCAAGTTTCCATTCAAGAGTTTTATCTTTAGAGACATACTGTTTGGGCAACCCAGTCTATAATACCTTTTCCCAACAACACACTGTTAGTAATTTGGTCTTCTATCTTTGCTTTTGTTCCACACCCCCGCTGCCAACATTGACCATTATAGTTCATGTGCATTTTTCTCCTTTATCTCTAGCTTGTGTGCTAGGTCCCCTACTAGAACCCAAGTTCCTGGGGGAGAGGTGGCTGACTATATTTGAACAATATGAGCCCAAGTTATAGAATGTCTAGCATAAACAAATATCTGCTTATGGAAGAGTGAATACGTGGAGATTGAATTGTGAAAAATGGTTTCATTTTCTGAAATATTTGAAAGCCAGGTCTCCCTCCACCCCGGACTTCTGTTAACTTTTAGGTTCTAGTTGAACCTCTCTGACTTTAACTTCTCAGCCACTGTTGTTGTTGTTGTGGTGGTGGTGGTGGTGGTGGTGGTGGTGGTGGTGAAGGTAGTGGTGTGGGTGTGTGTTTTACACACCCTATATATTCCTGTCACATGACCTCTCAGCTTAGAATCTCCTCTTTATTAGAATGCACTATAGTCAGAACATTATCTAGAACATTTTGCCTAACATTTGATGCCTATCAAAACTTCCCTGGTTTCTAATATTTCACACTGAATGTTGCCTTCTCCCGTTTTTGTTTATGAATGTGCTGGACCTTTGAACTCTTCTCCAGACCATTTCTTCTTCAGAGTTTTTTCCTGATCATATTTATTTGTGTTATTTTTCTAGAATGTATTGCATTCTGACTTTTATAAATATTTGGCATATGTATGTGTTGATTCAATTACTAGCTCTTAATATCTTGAATGAGAATGGGAGAGTTAGCATAATTATTATTCATAAAATTGGGGACAATTGGTAAAAATATTAGGAATTTTGTGTGACTCTTTGAGTTCCTCGTAAAATCCATTTCTCTCTCTCTGGGATAATTGTCCTTATGCAGATGCTCATACCAAGCAGGTATTTAAGGATAATCTGACTGAACTCAGCTCAGACCCAAGCTACATGCTTGCAAATTAGAGAGCAATGGCATCAGATGCCACTATAGCAGCTCTGGGAGCCCTGAGGTGAGTTCAGTCCAGAGTCAAGACATCCAACAGTGGCTTCCAAAAAAATTGTCAGGTTCACCCAAGGAAACCATAGCAGGAAATTACATGATGTGTCTTTGAGTAGAGAAAAAAATAAAACCAACTGTTTCTTATGAGAGATTTGTTTTGAATTAGCAACTTGAGAAGAGGCCATCTATGAGTCATGATTACAAACAAATAATCATTCTGATTGTTATTTTAATATTTAAAGTAATTGAGAATGCTAAAGTATAAATATAAAGCATATTATAAATTCTGATAGATGTCCTCTCATGTAACTATCTCTATAATTAACATATTCTTCAGAGACTATACATGTTATTTTTCAAATGTACTTGTGTTGTTGTAAAAATATAAAAATAAAAAAGGTATTAAGGTCTTTTACCCCACTAGGTCCGCACTGCGGTGCCCCAAGATATCTGCTAGATATCTGCTAGATATCTTGGTGAAAACACATCCCAGCCACACACTTTCCTACACTCAAACCCTCACATAAAAGAACACACAACCCAATAATCTTTGACCCAATTGGTAAGATATAATTACCCACTTAAACATACAAAGCCCTGTACCATCCATCCCTTAGGAACATTGATAAAAACCTGTAAATACACAGAGCAGAATCTTAACATCACCTGCCATGGCTTCTCCCCTCTCTCCTCTCTCCTTTCTCTCCTCTAGTCTCCTCCTCTTCCTTCAAACTTCTCTCCCGCCCATCTTTCCTTCTCCTCCAATGACAGGCCTCCTTCTATCCTGTACTTGCCCTTCACCTGTACTTTACAAATTCAATGGGGAGGTTCTGGTGAAGTCACATGAGTCGTGAGTTCTGACTAGGCAGCTGTCCTTGGGGCAGTGGAATTAGCATCAAAATACAAATAACTTCAGGGCAAACCACAACATACTTGTAGTTAAATAGGCCATTTCTGAGTTTTATAACTTAAAATACAAGTATAGATTCTTGTAAGCATAAGCCAATCAAGATGCAGATAATTGTCACTACTCCAGGAATTTCCATTGTGCCAGTGCAAAAATCTCATCCTCTCACCGATTGGCAAACACCATTGTGTTTTCTGTCTCCATAGTTCATTCCTTTCTGGAATGGTATGTAAGTGGAATTTACAGAGTCGACCCTGTGGCCATCGGCTTCCCTCAGCACATTGCATTTGATTTTAATTTCGGTTATTAGGGGTTACTGGCCACCCTCCCCTTCCCTGTCTTTTCATCATTCTCTCTTTGTGGGTGAGGGGGCAGGCTGTGGATTCTCTAGACCAACCATTCTGTTTATTCTCCTTTCAAAGGACATTTGGTTGTATTCTGAGTTTGGACAGTTAGTGAACTTGCACTTATTTCTTTTAAATGTTCCTAAACAAATTCCTTTGCACCTTTTTTTTATACACAATAATGGAATAAGAAGCAAATTTTTATTTACGAAAAAAACATGTGTTTTCAGATGATTCTTAGAGGTGGGCTCTCTCAGTAAGAAGCCCTCATCTTGTCCACCACCTCCTCCTTCCCCTGAGCCCAAGCAGCAGTGTCTGCAGACACTTGCCAGTTTTCCTGAGAGCAATTTGCTTAACTTTGGGAAGTCTGTTAGCACCATATTGGCAAACCATATGACCCTGGTGAGACAAACACTTTAAGTAATTCCAACAAACTTCAATTTTTAAATTTGTCCATTTGTTTGGTTATATATAGAAGTATCCTATCCAGACTGGATAGATGGCTCAGCCATTAAGACTACTTGCTGTTTATTAAGTTGTGTTCTCAGCACCCATGCCAGTTAACTTACAATTGCCAGTAATTCCTAGTACAGGGGATCTGGTGCCCTATTTGTGTCTTCTGCTAGCAGCCCCATACAAGTGCTCATACACACAAGTACATATACAAATGCACACAACATACATGCACACGCACACACACACACACACACACACACACACACACACACTAAATCTTTTAACGTACTATCTATACTCTCTGTGCTTTGGAGTGGAAGTTGTTACCTTGTGGGCTGCAAACAGGCTCCGAGAATTTATTATTATTATTTTATTTGTGAAGACTTTTGCCTCAAATGACTCCTTGTCCAGGTGAATAGTTCCAGACATTCTGGAGTGAAGATCATGCTTTCTCATAAACAGACCATGAGAGAGTATGAAGTTATAATATTACAATGATGGAGAAAGTTAGTCTGAGTATTGAATGAAGGATTTAGAAGCATTTCTCGTCATGATAGACAAAGCCAAAATGAAAAGTTTTGACTCTTTATTATCATCCTGCACTTCTTCCAGAAAATGAAAGTTGAATTCAGTTTTGATTCATTTGCTTAGTAACTTCAAAGAAATACTTTTCACATGCCTGTTCTGGGCTAGATATTGATATCTTAATGCATTATTGAAACTTGGCTTTCCTTCCCAAACAGGTACTAATTTAACAGCTCGATCCAAGACCTTTGCTGTCCTGCCTGTGGCCGGCAAGGAGAGATCAACTATCATCCTGGCCTTGTCCCTGTGCTCAGTGGCATCTTGGGTGGCTCTGAGTTGTCTCATTTGCTGCTGGTTTAAAAAAAGCAAAACCAGAAGTAGGTGGCTTTGGGGAGGATATTAATGAAAATGTCTGAAGTAGTCATGTGTAATAAATGATTTTCATGTCTTTAAAGAGAAATGTTATAACTGTTAGTGATTTATACAACTCCATGGAGCCCACCATTTCAATAAATACAATAAAGGCAGGAATTACCCAATCTTTAATATTAATGAAAATAATAAATGCTTGCCTTGATTGCATACTCAATATTGACTGGGTTCTAGGTACATTAGATAAATAAGTTTATTAATTCCTTAAACAACTTGATGATGGTGAGGTAGTGATTATTATTTCACGGTGTAGGTGTTGCATGGTTAAGCCCTAAGGGTAAATATCTTGGTACTGTCACCTGCCATTGGAAATCCGTACAATTTGTCTCAACAGCCTACTCTTTGATGTGGTGGGTCCCATCTGTAATTCTACTTCTTACACACCTGAGACAGAGAAAGGATGACCGGATATACTTGATAATATCCTTGAGAGTCGGTTTTAGGTACCTCACTGTGAGACACAAAGGAAGTAAAACACAGAGGCAAACTCCCTGGAGGGAGAAAAGCAAGTGCAGGTAGTTTTCCTCAGCAGTGGATAGCTCCAAATAGTCACGCACCTCCCTGATCCAGTCCCCAGAAGCAGAATGTCACATCTTTAGACAATATCATGCCTTCTGAAAGGGAGTTTCTAATGGGACTTCTCACCCTTCTCCTTTGGTTTTGAAGATGGAATGAGGAAAAAAACAGCAGATATGTCATTAAATAAATCTTCTCCTTATACCCAAATCTCACACCACACCTTTGAGTATACTGAAGAAGCACCTGTGGTAGGAGGAGCCAGCATGAAACTACAGCTGTAAGCGGTAACTACCAAAAAGGTGCTACAATGAGCGAATGCATAAGGTTCAAATAAGGAACTACATAAAATAGATGGAACCTTGCCTAACCACTAGGATGTTCACTGTTTGAACTTGCAAGGACTATCTGAGAAAAGGACAGCACTAATTGATAAACACTGCACCTGAACAGCATTCAGCCTGGAGATCTTGTCCCTTTCCCCATCACAGTGACTATAGTAAAATCTTTCTCCTTCTGAACCTATATAAACTATATATATATATATATATATGTATATATATATATATATATATATAGTTTCAAAGGGGTTCTAAATTATATAGCCTACAATGTGTTGAATTTCATTATCTATACTGTTTGTGTTTAAATCTGAAATTCTGTCTACATTCTGTTTGTATCTAAAGTCTATGTGTACCTATGTATATGTGAGTGTGTTTGTGTAAATATGAGTGTATATGTTTATATGTGTGTATGTATGTTTGTGCTTGTGTTTTTGTGATGTGTGTGTATGTTGTGTGTGTGTATGTTTGTATGTATATATGCCTTCTTTTATGTGTTTTTATAGCTATGTCTGTACATGTAGGTTTGTTTGCGTATGTCTGTGTATGTGTTGTGTGTATATATTTGTGTATGGTGTTTTCTGATTCCTAAGTAGATTATCAAAATCTTTTATGTCCTATGATCCTCCGGATTAAGTTATGTAATTTTCACTCTTAATTTATTACCTAATTCCACTAGTAATTCATAGGCCACACACTAATCCTTGTAAATCTCATCCCTTCTGGATGAACTCTTAGTTCTAGAAGTAGATTCTTCTTACATTTATCAATATGTAAGTTTCTCATCTTGGTCCCTTTCTGTTCTTTAAAGCTATCAATATCTGTGGATTCATTTTTCTGACTTTTCAATGACATATCAGAATTTTCACCAACTGTCAATCTGTTTGGACATTGGTTAGGACACTTTTTAGAGTTCTGTGATTGAAGTGCTTCTGCACAAGATGGCACTATTAGATGAGTAGATCCTTGTAGTTTACCTAACTCTATGACAGTAAAATACAACATTCACATTTGCAACATGATCAATTTTTTAAGTATCAAAAAAATTAGCTCATAATGTCTTAAGTAGATTTATGACATTGTGTTGGGTTGTATCCATAACTATCCTTATCTATATGTAGTCACATTCTCATGATCCCTGTAAATTTCTTGGAAGTTTTCTTTGACTCTATTATTTACTTCAAATTAAAAGCTTTAATAGCTTTTGTTGTACTAACTGGTCTTGTCCAATGAAAATATAAAGTAAATGATATTGAAAGATACACAATAAGTGTAGTAATTTTCTAATTTTGTCTCTAGCCTAAGTATCTAACATTATTTTGATCAGTAATGAATATAAAATAAGTGGATATTTTCCTTTTCCACAAGTCAGGTTGTGTATTTTCTATTTACCATACATTTCAACTAAAACTATTTATATCTCAAGCATTCCAAATCAACATGTGGCTTCTAATGTATCAGATGATACAAATTTATATTAAAGGGATTAATCAGTTTGTGAGTATCTTTAATACCATTTTTTAATCTCTAGACATACTATATACATTCTGTTAAGTATACATCACAATCATGATTGAAGGAGATATGAATGACAGAAACGCCTTCACACTTAGGTGCTTCTTGTAATTTAAAAAATAAAAGTCTTTTAATCTGACAAAACAAGAGGGAAAATGCACTTATTTTTTTTCAATTCAGAAATAAAACCAGAAGACATATCTGAATCCCAGGCTAAGGAACAAAAGAAGAATACCCATATCTCTTCCAAACCCAGAGAACTACAAGTAAAGACAGCAAAAGAAGACGCTTTGATGGGAGAAGGTAAGGCTTAAGCAGTGACGACCTCTGAGGGTTAATAGTGGCTCCTTTTTTCCTGATGTCAGGTTAGGAAGTGGTTTAGTTCCAGCCCCATTTTTGTTTTTGTTTGCTTGTTTTTGGTTTTTTTTTTTTTTCATTATTGTTCTTAATTAAATAATACCCCAGAGCAGCAAGACACAGGTCTATCGGATTCACTCAGCTAGTAGCCAGTTATTTGAACTGACATTTATATATCTTTTCTTAGAAAAAGATTATTGGTTTCACATTTGAGTTTGTTTAACAGAGACAAGGGAAAAAGCCAGAGGATAGAGGATAGGCATATAATCTTTCCCTTAGCTGTTGCAAAGCTGCCAATTTGGCAACATTATTGAGTTTGGAAAAGCAGAGGGTGTAGTTGCCAAATGCCCGCTGTGCAAATTAGATTTTAGTGTAGAACCCTCAAGATTCGAGTCAGTGTTGCTCAACCACGCCTTGCCGTTTCCTCGGATGGTTAGCAGCATGTATCATTTGCTGTGGTGCGGCATGCACTCCTGCTTCTTTCCCAGTTACGTTATCATTAGAATTGACGTGAAGCAAGAAAGTTAAGGCTTTGCCTCAAGTGAATGTCTGGCTTTTGGCCTACTTAAGGATGCACAATAGGAATGGAATGACCAGAGCACATGGGCGTGCCAAGCATGGATAGTGTGTGTAAAAAATATCCACATGATTTCCATGACTCTGAAACATTTTAAAATATATGTTCTAGATGGAAAAACAATTCTAGTTTGCCTAAGCGTCAGCTACCATATTTTCTAGTAGAAAAGGAGTCATGGTTTTAGTGGTTCTGAGTTCAGGTTTAACTGTCATGTGTCAGTTGAAAATTATAGTTGAATGGCCTTTTCCGTTGTGTGCACGCAAGTGAGTTCATTTGTGTGTCCCTGTGTGGGAGACCATGTGTGTGCTTACATACATAATGTAGCTTGTTTGGGGCCATTCCCCATAGAGGAAATGCAATTTTTATTTTTTTCAAAATTACCCAGCTGTATAGCTAGCACAGTTCCTCAAACTATACTAAATAGTAATACAAATGAGGATAATGATGATGATGATGATGATGATGATGATGATGATAGGGGTAGGAGTGAAGTGGAGATTTTGCTAGTATAAAAAATGGAATGAGAAAGGGGACCCAAGAATTCTTTGGTGATTCCCCATCAAGTCATTTGGATTTTGAGCACTTATCCACCTCTTACAGAGGAAAGCTTCTTGTCCTTTATTGCATGCAGATCCAGGGTATGTTTGAAATTCTGACTCCAGCAGCTCATCCTCGGCTACATTCTTTAGCAACTGGCTGGGGGGAAGCTGCGCTTGCACCTAACCTAATATGGTTATCTACACATCTCACAGTCTCCTTGCTTAAACTGATGTTATTAAATGTTCCACGATGACTGTGTTTTATGGGGTAGTTTATTAATAAATTATCAGGAACGAGACAAGAAATAGATAGGGCTTCTGGGGATCAGTTTAGACTGGAGAGATGGGAACATCAAAGGGGCCATTTTATTAGGACATCCATGTTAAAAATAGATGTGCTATCTGAGCCCTCCCGGAGGATCATGCTAGATTTGTTTGCTTATCTTCCAAGCTTTGTCTGGATCTTAAAAACATCATTTCCAAAAACGCCTAATTATTAAAAGGCCTTAAATAAGTTTGGTTTTGTTCCACTATTTACATGACATTTTAGTTTTCCGTTTCCGTCTGTGTTTTCAAACTTTTGGCATTTATTACTAACAGAGTCGGCTTTCCTGCTCGCCAGTGTCTTCCCTCGCTATGGATCCCCTCAGAGATGGAGAAGATTTAGAAAGATGGGCTGAGTCTTACCCCTAAATTTAGATACCAAGCTCATTATGTCATGGATGCAAGAGTGGAAGAAAGGAGGGAAGTGTGGAGAAAGGGGCCCTTAGAGTGCACTGCCGCCAAGGGTTTGGACATGCTGACGCCATCTTTCCAGTTCCTATATAATGCTTCTCTTCTGTGCCTTAGACTTAACAAATCCTCCTTGTCAGATGGGGGAGCAGGAGGATGTGACAATCGCGGCATGGAACCGTGGAGTCGGACAGACTGGGTTTACTTCTGAATGCCTCCTTTGACAGAATTTCTATCCTCCAGCTTCACAACTAACCTCCCCGTGCCTTTCAGTTTCCAAACTGGTAAAATTGACATAATAACGCTGCTCCCAGTTGGGGTTGTTGCACAAATTGTGTATCAATTAAAAAAAATTAATATCGGTAAAGGTCACAAGGCAAATCGTAGCATATAATGAATTAACCATGTGCTAGGTATTATTGGATTTCCTTATGACTATGTGATATTCACTCAATTTAGGACAGCCTAACTCCTTGTTAGTTTGCTCAATACTCTTTCAATTGAGGCACTAGATACTAAGCATTTATTCTTCATACAGTTTTCCCTAGTCTCTCTGTAAGGAGTTGCCCTCCTCCCTATTCAGTACAGGATACGCCCAGACACCAAATTCCCAGCAGGAGTTTGATATCCTGATGGGGGAAGCAGGAGCAAGGGGATGGGGTAGGGTGGAGCTGGGGTGGGCTGCTCCAGGCAAAGGTACAGAGCAAGCAGTAGCTGTTTTGTTTTGTTTTGTTTTTTGTATGTGTGTTTGGTTTTATGTTTGTTTGCTTGCTTGTCTGCTTGTTTGTTTTTGCAGAAGTGGATGTTAAGGAGAAAAGGGGAAGTCTGTGCTAGGGTGAGTTGGTAAGCCCTGACTGGATAAGTTAGCCAGTGTAGCCAAATACTGAATTTTGATTACTGGATCTTGGTGTTTTGTCTCAGGAATGAGCCAGGGGTCAAATAAGGGAATAGAACATGGCGGGGCTAGCTTTTGGAATGTATACTAACAGTTTAGCAGGGGCAAAGAAAAGAAAAGGGAAAGGGGAAAGACCTGTCTGCAAAGCTTAGGCCTACTAGAGAGCCCTTCACTTCCATATTTAAGTAAAAAAGGAATGCTTTCTTACTGGATTAAGAAATACCACATATGTATCTGCATAGTAGTAGCTGTGGCCTTGAGAACTCCTTTTTACCCCTCCATTAATTTGTTTATTCACTTTACAGCCTGATTGCACCCCTCTTTCCTCCTCTCTCCCAGTCTCACCCTTACACCCATTTTCCCCTACTCCTCTCTCCCATTCTCCTTAGAGAAGGGAAGCCCTCCATTGGTACCAGATACCCTGGCACATAAAGTCATTGCAGGACTGAGAGTATCCTCTCCCACTGAGGGGAGAGACAGACAGACAAGGCATCTCCCTTATGGGAAAGGAATTCAAAAGGTTTGCAACAACAGAGTCAGAGATGTCCCTGATGCAGTCATTAGGGAACGCACAAGAAGACTGATACATATGTGCGGGGGCCCTAGGTTCAGCCATGAGAACTATTTGGTTGGTATTTCAGTCTCTGTGATCCCCATGGGCCCAGGTTTGTTGACTCCGTGTAGGCTTTCTTAAACTCTTTATGCATGTGATAGTTTCCGTCCCAAGGACAGTAGCTCTCTGTCCCAGCAATTTTGTCTCCTCTGTATGGCAGCTGACTTACCAATGGCCTTGCAGAGAAGAGGCTCAGTTCTAAAACCAAAAAGCAGAATCAGTCTGTCATTACCTCACAGCCAGAATTCTGGGGACAATTAGTTACATTTGCTGTGAAGGATATTTGCAAATGCATGGAGAAAATAATTTCTGACCAGGACTTTGTAAGGGCAGTTGACACACTGTTGACAATGTGTGGAGACCAAGGATACTGGAATATTCCCTGATGCCTAGTGTCAACCCCACAACAGATATTATTTGGTTCCAAGTGGCGAGAGTATCAAGAATTAGAAACCTGACCAGAGTCTCTTCCCTATTGTTGCTACACTTGGGTGACAAACTAGGAGAATGAATGACTAGTCAAGTTTAGTGCTCCACTCTATATAATAGTGAATATTAATATTGGATATTTATTTACTGTGTCATATCATTCTGTTGTTTCAAGGAGATGTTATCTGCTTTCCTACCTTACATCAAATTCTAACATTTGGAAACTCAATTTTAGGGATAATTAGAGAATAGCGTTGGCCAATGAAGAATAAAGAAATCATAACAGACAAGTATCCAGTGTAATTGGGTGCTAAAGGGGAAAGGACATTATTTTGAATGACATGTTTAGCCCTTCTAAGTCCTCCTGAATCATTTTATACTGTTTTGAATCTCATTTGTTAGGGACTTGAATGTCCATTTTGCAGAAACTGGTTCATAGCAATGCCAGACAAATCTTGCATTGGTATCACAACTCAGACCCGTATTGGGTTTTCTCTGTTTTCTTGACCCCTTAAACTGGTCATAGCACCTTTGTCTCCCAGGCTAGACACGCCCAAGTTCTGTTTTCTTATTTAGTCTTTCTCATACTTCCCTCTTCCTTGTTTGCTGAATCTTATAAATTCAGCCTCTTTTTATTGTTCTTGATGTACTTCTCTTTTTGCTTCATCTCTCAATATCTTTACTACAGCTACATTTACTGTCCCAAGGCCTGTGTTGTCCATCCTCTCCAGTTGCTTGACCCTCAATGACAGTATTCCCTGTGTACAACATAGTGACCCCTTTCAAAATGTTCTCAAATCTGCCCACATATTTAGTTTCTCCCATTTCTCCCAACTCAAGATGAACCATCTTTTAGATTCCTTTAAGAGTTTATAATATTCCCCTCTTGTCAACTTAGCGCAAGGTTTACTTATGTCTACCTTATTATTTGATATAAATTTATATCTTCTATAAGCATTACCTCTTTTACTATAGTGATTATTATATTAAAAACCACAGGGAATGACAGGAGAGATGTTTCTACAAGCCCCTAAGAAAGGACAAGTTATTTGGAAACTACTAATTAATAGCATCTCTATATCTCATTAAAAGGGGGAGTAAATATTTCCTGTTTTAAAAGTATGAATAAAATCTAGCACTTACTTTCTTAAAATAACTTCAAAATAAGCACTGAACGTTCTGTTGCTACACAGTATTTCATTAACAATAAAAATTTAGATTTCCCAAATATATACAAAGCAAATAATTTAGTCACATCCCCTTACAACACAGTTTTGACACTATGGCAGATATAAATCAAAATGAAAAAGACAGCATTGGAAACTATTTAAAGCTGACCCCTTTCTTGGTAACGTTACCCTGGCTTAGGAATTCCATTATAATAACACAAAGTGAACTAACCCAACAAGCGCATAGAATGCATTTAGGGAGTATCATGAAAATGGCTTAAATATGTGGTCAGCTTTGAAGGATATTATGGAAAGATATGGTGAGCCAATTCAAAACTATATTTTGCCGAACAGATTAAAGAAACACTGAATATGGTAGGAGATGATCATATGTTTACGATATATGTTTCATAATTACAGACGTATTGATTTATTTTAATATAATTTCAATCACTTTATGCAATGCCAAATGGTATAAAATGATTCTATATTTCATCATAAAGTATTAACCAATGAGGTGAAGCCAATCTTCTAAAATAAATTAAGTAAATTGATGCCGTGGCTGTGGGAATGTTAGGATCTAGCTGAGAGGTAAAATTTATGTTACCACTCTTCAGATTCTGTGGGAAAAAAAAATATATATATATATGTGTGTGTGTGTGTGTGTGTGTGTGTGTGTGTATGTGTGTGTGTATGTGTGTGTGCATTGAAAATATTGGAAATAACTCTATCTATTAGATTTTAGGTAACTTAGGTTTAGAAAAATAACCTATGGTAAAAATAAAAACAAATGAGAAGTGCAGAGAATTCCAGAGATAAATAGGAATTATATAGTAACACATGTGAAACACATTACTCTGTGTGTTAACATAAAAGCATTCGTAAGGAACAGTGCCTTCACATGGAATTAGTCAATTTGACTACTTAGAATATTTACCTAGATCTGTTTTTTAAAAAAAAAATAAAGCAAGAAATTAAATTTCACAAACATAACTTTGCTGAATAAATTGACCAGACACAGCCAGAAATAGAGTATTTCCAAACCAATAAAGTACAGGTGCTAAGGACAATATGTAAGAGACTAAATAAATTTCCTTCTCTGTTCTATTTTCTCTAAATTTCTCTACATTCTGAAGAACAATGTATTGCTCATTGATATAAACGCTAACTTTCACACTAAGGAATAGAGAATCTAGTTGGAACACAAGCAACAGGATTTACTAACTGTATACATTCTCTAACACATTGGCAGGATTCCTGGTCCTTATGACAAACAATAGCGTATATTCCTTCACCTATGGGACCTCCACTTCAGATTGCATGAGTCTCATAGAAAGTTACTGTCTTGTGAGCTTACATGGTTCAATACTGAGCACCATATATTGTGAGCACCAGGTTAAGAAAAATAGGAACATTTCAGATGAGTGTTGGGAGCCAGAGGACACTCATAGATTCTTGTGCTGTTAGAAAGAAAGAAAGAAAGAAAGAAAGAAAGAAAGAAAGAAAGAAAGAAAGAAAGAAGAAGAAGAAGAAAAGAAAGAAAGAGAGAGAGAGAGAGAAAGAAAGAAAGAGGAAAAGAAGAAAAGAAAGAGCAAAGGAAGAAAGAAAGGAAGGAAGAAAGGAAGGAAGGAAAAAAGAAAGAAAGACACTAGAGAAAAATAGAGCAAACCATGGGAGAGAGAGGCATAACATGTGCTTGCCATTTGAGAATGATCTCAAAGTCAAAAGAGACGAAGGAGCTGCAGAAGTTAGAGGTCGCATGCACTCTTAAGGCCCTCAACACAATGAGTCCTTATTTGAGGAGAACAGGGATATGTCTTGCCATGTTTTATAATGTTTTCCCCAAAGCTGATCACATCTGATAATGAGTAGCAGGAAGCATGGTTGGGTCGTCTGAAGTCATGTTTCCATTTTCGTGGAGACCCATCAACAAGAATGGTATGGGACGGAGGCATGTTAATTCATATGTTTTGATACTTACTATCCTTCCTTCCCTAAAACCCAAACACTCAGCTGAATGCCTCAGGATACATATCTGCTATAAATTCATTTTTTTATCTAATTTGTCTGAGATCTAAGCTTCCTGTGGAGGTCTAAGATCAAAGGAGTTGATTCTTTCTGATGTTGGCAGTGACACATAATGTGTGCTGACTTAGTTCTGTCTATAAGCTCACAGTGGGAGGTGGCCAGCCTCCCTGGGCACCTTTACACTGGGAACTTTCATTTCAGCATGGGAGTCTGTCAGGTGTGTTGCTGATTGGAGCTGCCATGTAAATAATTCATGGGAGCCCTTTTTTTTTTAAATGTTTAGGGGTCTGCAAAAGGAAGTTAGGCTTGCAGAAGTCTTTCATGAATAGATGCAGACTTGAAAAAAAAAAAAAAAAAACAAAAGGACAGGGAGATTTCCAAGGAAGGTCTCTCAAAACCAGGCTGAGAACGTCTTCAATGGGTTCAGAAAAAGCGACTTGTAGTGTTTGATTCCTCAGCTCTGTAGTCGTATTGGTTTTATCTAAGGATTCAAATGTAAAACCTGTTTTTCTTTTAAAATCTGCTTCTATGTGGCCATTGATTATTCTCGTTCCTGGTTATTTGCTGTTGCTGGAAAAACCTCCTTTTCCTCCTGGTGAGAACAGTAGTTTTGGGGGTGATACCAAGTCTAGTACAGGCTACATGAGGGGGCATGGTGATTGTGCAAAGTTGACCACAGGAAACAGTTCCTCCCTTGAAGGCTTTCAAAACCCTGTGAGGAAGAAAGGACCAACACACAAGTGAAGGTGGTCAATCGCGGCAGTCTCATAGGCCAAGTGAGACACCCCAGTCAGTGGGCATTGAGATACAAATCCATGTAGCTGAGCTTTCAAGAAACCTTTGTGGAAGGAGTTGCAGACCCTACAGGAGAATTAGCATAACCAGGAAGTTCCTATAGCTCTCAGCAAGAGAATCTTTCCTGTTAGGTGACCATGGCAGGTAAATAGCAGGAAAGAAGGGTCTGGAAAGGGATAGCGGGAATGTGAAGAACATGTACTTCTCAAATATCAATCCATCCCTTGGACATGATAAGAGCAATATGATTTCTTCTCACTTTTCTACCGTGAATAAAAAGCGCCATTCATACATTCATCGCTGCAACTGCCTTCATTTGTCTTCACATCCCTTTTCAATCTGCCGTTACAATGAACTGAAGCTGAAACTGGTACTCTGTGCCCAGTTCCTTACGGTAAAATAAAGATGTGCTCATTGTCTTCTAACAAAGGGAAGAAGGCAGCGCTCAGAGAGTTGGAACTCTATAATATGGCAGTTAATAAATTGCCAAGTCCAATGTGTAACCCCAGGTAAAGGACTGTAGGGGAGATGCGAGATAAATGGGTAAATGTAGAGGATGGTGTTACTGCTTCCTAAGAATTTGGACAGATCTCTCATTTTGTAAACAGTAAGGCACGTGACGTTGTCTGTCGCATGCATTGCAGAATAGTGCAGAGTGGAAGGATGACTCTCACACAGCCAGCTTTCAGAAGGAGAGTGAGTGTGCACCACGACGTCTGTCACTAATGTCCTTGTTTCTTAAATCTCTGCACTTGTTCTAATCTTTACACAGTATTGGTGTGGTTTTGGCCTCCACCAACTGTGTACAGCCAAATGCTTGAATTATTCCAGAAGGTTTGTTCATGCTTTATTTGTGGTCTTAAAAATTGCTTGTCTCTTAACTCCTTTACATCTAAAGCAGTGATAATAACACTTCATACATCAGAAAGTTGTTTTAAGTGTGAAACTACGTGTGGAAATGGAATGGAACATCTGTTGACTTTTGTAATTGTGATATGTACTAGTTAAGATTATTAAAGCAAAGTTTTAGGTTTTTTTTTTTTTTAATTCAGCTTTCCGAATAAACAGGTTGATTGGCTTGATGCTTGGCCTTGGCTGTGATTTGACACATATTTACATATTTTCAAATTTGACTCATATTTACAATTAAAAATATTTCTTAACTTAATAACATCATGAGTGGTTTTTTTTTTCTTCTTCTGGGAATGATATAATCACATTTTGGTTACATGGTTAATATTAATTACAAGTTGAGTAGGCAAAATAGTACTTTTTAAGGAAAATATTTCTAAATTTATTTGGAAATTTGGTGAATAGATGTCATTCAATGTTTTATTCTTTGACTATGCTGTCATGATGGCTAAATATAGAACTTGAGTATAGAATATAATAATCAACTGATTGAAAACAAAGTCCATTCTTTCCTTATGTTCTTTTTATAGACATGAGAATGAAGGTCATGCAGGGAAGGCAGAACCAGTTTTCCCAACACTCAATGGATGGAGTGTCCAAAAGAAAAGTTAGCCGCCGTGCTGTCCCAGAGGAAAGAACAGCTACACCTGCCCTGAAGATTCCCAGAATCACCTGTGTCCCAGGAGCTCTTCCTCAGCAGTTGACTCTGCCGGAGCCTGGGAACTGGCAGGAGGCCCAACAGCAGCTGCTTAGATACCAGCTGGCAGGCCGCGATCAGCTGCTTCTGTTATGCCCAGACCTCAGGCAAGAGAGGCAGCAGGGTCAGGAGCCTAGCCAGCTGAACAAAGGGAGTGGCGGCTGCATGGGGCTGTCTCAAGAGAAGGCCACTTGCGTTCCCACTGAGACCTTCTGCCTGCGCACTGCTCCACCAGAAACTATCCAGTAACAGCTGTGGGCGCGGAGCACTGTGGGCGTTTGTATGAAAAGGAGAAACTGTTCAAAATTATTTCTACATGGTGAACGGGGGAGGAGAGGTCTGATCTGTTTGGACAACTAAGGGAGAATGGCGAGGACTGTAATTAAGCTTCTCTTAGAGCCAACACTCAGGATGCTTCAGGCTTGTCTTACAGAAGACCTGTGATAGATTTAGTTAGCTGATGTTGTATCTGCAGGACTTTAGAAATACTCAGGAGATATCTTACACCAAAGCTTATCCCCTAAGCAGAGGTAACGTAATAAGAGTTACTTGTAGATTTTATTTCGTGGTTTAAATTTAGTAATTATTGGGAGCTTTCTGCATTGCAAACATTATTATTTGCACCTCATGAGTATTTGTACATGAAAGATGATGGTCACATAGGCTTTGTTGGGATTTCAGTTAAGAAAAAGATATGAAAATACTAAATTTAGGCAATTTTTATGTACTATAGGTACATTTCACACTGGGTATTTATATGAAAAGGGGAAATATTCAAAGCTATTTCTATGTGGTAAGTGGGAAAAGAGAGGTCTGATCTAAGGGAAAATGTGGACTCTCAATATTTTGACTTAATAGTTCTAATAATTTCTTCTAGTTGAGTCAAATTTACAACTACCAGGGAATTTTTCTAGAAGACTAAACATAATCTAATGGTAAAGTGGACTAATGGCTCTCTTATTTATCAGAGAACTGATTTTTGTTTCCCAGAAAAAGCAAGTATAAGGAGTGCCCAAGAGACTAGAAAAGAAATCTCAGGTATGGTCTTTTGAAGCTGTGTTTAGGGAGCTGAAGCAAAGAGGTAGCTGATGCTTTAAGAAAGAAAGTGCAGACCACTTTAACATACTCATCCATCTCTCCTTAAACTAAAGAATACTTTAAGCGCACTGACTTATCACATTTGTCTGCTTCTCAGAAAGCCTTATGACATGAGAATATGAAGAAAAGATATGGAAGACAGTCAGGCAGTGAAAAGTATTTCTACATTTTTCCGTGGAAAAATGTCAAAATTTCCCACAGTATAAACCAGGATTTTCCAATCTCCTTATGGCGAAAGGAGCTCTTCTGGGGTTGAGACAAGACACAGGCAAGCAATCCTGTCTTCTATGGCTAACTCTTAAATGATGGCAGCTTAGAAATCGAAACCATAGGATGTATTGGTAGAGAGTAATCATCAACCGGAAAGCATATCTCTTTCCACCACGAGTCGGCCACAGCTATCTCAGCCTCTTCTTTAAACATTCTTGAAGTAGCTCATAAAGCTCCTTGTTTCTAAGATTACTTAGTTCTGAGGTGTTGGCTCTTTCCTGTGGCTCTCTACTGACTGCTGAGAGGAGGAATGATGACGCTGAGTCCGATGCTCCCAGGAGATGAAAATCCAGTCTATATGCGTGCTGAGATGGCATAAAACAATTACAATGGTACAAAATTACCATTAAGCTATAAACTAGCTTCCTCAGGATAAACCTTTATAGATGTATCTTTTCAGACAACAAAGGTACTTTAGAATTAGCTACCAAAACCCAACACTTCTGCGTAGCATTCCTTCTCCCATTTAATTAGTCCTTGCAATAACTCTTTTATTATATTTCATTTGGTAACCTTTTGATCTTTAAAACCATTGGCCTTGGCAAACTCTAGTGCATACTCTTAATTCTCAAGAACTGTGATCTTCCTGGACCATACCCTTTCAGAAATTAAGGAGTTTGAGGACTGCAGGAGAGTAGCCTTCAGTCACTGTGTTGGTTCCTGCTTGTCTTCGCATTACATCTGCACTCGGGTAACTGCCTTCAGCTCTTCCAATCTCTGCCCTGACTTTTGCTGAACTCTATTCCGTGTACCTACTGAGATTTTTCAGTAGGTTGTTTCACAGCCACTGTGGAGTCAGTGCAGAGCTCAACTCCGCTCCAGCTCGCTATTTTCCCCTCCTCATTCAATAAATGGCACCATATCGTAACAGCAATCATGGCCCTTTTTTATATGTCAACGTTCTCAGTCAACTCCCAAGACTCATTTATACACATTTCTGCAGTCTAATGCTAATCTCCTCATCCGTACCCCATGCAGTTCAGGATCGTCTTTGTGTGAGATAAGTTTTGAGCTGGTTCTCTTTTTCACTGCTTAAAAAGGAAAAAAGATGGGTGAGTGGGATAAATGCTGGGAGCAGGAAAAGAAGCTAAGATCATTTGTGGCTTAGAACAAGCCTGTAACTGCACCACTGATGAAGGTAAATATTTCTCAGCTACTCCTATTAACCAAATAAACCATGGGATAAACATCTTTTTTCCTGTGTCATTTCAAAGGATCTATTTTTGTTGCTCATTTCCAATGCTCTCTATATGACGTGCCCTTCCTCCCAAGAGATTATTGTGCTAAAGCTCTGAGGATTTAAAAATATTTGAGAACAGATTTTTAAGAGATGCTCATCACAGAAAGCTGATACATATGAGAGGTGATACAAATGTCATTTAGCTTTACTGAACTGTTTTACAGTAGATGTGTATTTGAAAACTCTACTTTGTACTGAGTAAATACATGCAATTGTTAATCTGTCAAATATATTAAAACATTCATGAATATTTTTGCATAGTAAAATACAAAGGGAAGGCGGTGGAGTTTGTCTCATTTTTCTTGCTTTTTGCATCAGGTTCACGGAGCCTTCAACAGATGTCGTTCCTAGAGAAGAGACAGAGGCATGGGAGTCTGGTAGTTACCATAGAATTCTTGCCCATGATGCTGCCAGTGAAGTTTCTAAAAACGAAGATGCCTTGAGCTATCCGAGGCTTTCTCTCTTCCAAAAGCTACTCAGTTGAATGAGTTCTACCCATCTAACGCAGAATACCAAACATACAGAATTGCCGTACATTAAAATGCACATGGAGTACATTCAAAAACAAAACAGGAGAAACACTATGAAACACATGCATTTGTTACTCAAAGTCTTTAAAACTTTGTTTGTCTGTGACAGTAAATTCTATCCCATCATTTAAAAGTTGGACATTTCTTTCTAACTCTATGGAGAATTGAGTTGGAATTTGGATGGGGATTGCATTGAATCTGTAGATTGCCTTTGGCAAGATGGCCATTTTTACA